>NC_138795.1:11361497-11492817 GCF_965178545.1 Coloeus monedula
TGATACTGTGAACATTTAAACTTTACTGTAGTTCAGTCAACTTAATCTGAATAAAAACCTTCTTGATATTTGATAGTGAAAAACTGAGCTGAAAAACTGGGAATTGGATCCGTCAGAGTTTCTGAGTAGCCTACTGGAAACAAAGTTAGGCTTGTATGTCTGATTCTTTTTGTTTAAAACTTGGCCTTTCATTTTGACCTATTTAAAATAAATATCTATACACTGGGCTTTATGTAATGTTAGGTGTTTCATGACAGAACCTCTGCATGACCTCTTGAAGCAGTGTTTATTTCAACAGTGTGAATCATTGACCTAAAACTAACTCTTCTTCTTCTTTTATATGATAAACATAATTGTTCTATATATAGAACTACACGTAGCTCAAAAAGCATGGTAACTGCAGGTTAAATAATTTATTTGCAGTAAGATTATTATTTTTTTAATTACTGCTTGGTAAAAGTTAATGCAAAGAGGCAGAGCTATGAACAGAAACTGTCCAACTTCTGGGGCAAGTCTGCTAAACCAGCATGTTTTCTCTAAAACTGTGACTAGAAACCTGTATCATTGAGAGGTGCTGAAGGTGAGAGCAGTGCTGCAGTGGCTCTGTTTGGGTTTCTGCACTGAAACACTTGTTTGCATGCTTTGCCTTTCCTTCCAAGTCAGTGGCGTCAGGAATGTTTTCGGTTTTTCCGCCTTGCATTAAACCTAGTACTTGTAATTGGTTCTAATTGACTTGTCCCAAACACTCACAAGGAATGCTGTAGGACTGAAGATGGAGGCACTGCCCTCTTTACTTCAAAACACTCTCCCTGAAGTTCCTGGAGTTGGTGACATTCGTCAGGAGTGTAATCAGAGGTTGCAGCCAGGTCAGATCCAGTTCTAGGAAGAGACTGGATTATTCTGGATGGGTCTGCTTCTGTATTTAACTAATTAAGTTGTTAAGCAAAGGTTAATGATCAAGCACCTCATGATTTCTGTATCTGGAGTAGGGTTTAAAAAAATAAAGTCCAGTTTGCTCTCTAGCTGTTGGTGCGACCATTGACCAGCTTGGTCCTTTGGAGCCTTGATTTGTGCTGCACTCTGTCAGCTTGCAGAGTTCCTGGAAAAAAAGGGCTCTGTTTTAAAATGTCTTTCCAAGTGTACTGACATAAACGACTTTTTAAAAAAAAATATTTTAATAATTTTTTAAAAAAATTTCCTGAAACCATAGAAGTGTGTATGTGCATTCATGTTACCTCTGAGGCACTGACACTGCCTGGTGAAAGCATTCTGTTTCTGTGGGAATTGCAAACACTCCAGTTTGGCTTGGACTTATGGAGAAGTTTGTTCAATAATTATGGGTATAGGCTTGATACCTGTCCAAACACCATAGCTCTATGAACTTTAGTGCTCATTCAGAGTCAAGCCTACATGAGCCAGAGACAGGATTCAAGGATGGAGTGTTTTGTGTTTAAAAACCCCACCTGACTAACTTGGAGAGTGTGGTTGTGATTTCACCCCCGGGAAAGTAGGGAGAAGGTTTCATTGCTTCTCTATTGTTCTGTTAAAGAAGTCACAGCTGAGATAAGATTCATTGCAACACATATTATCAAGGAAATTCTGCACTGCTCCTTCCTCAGAGGCATCGCAGCGATTAGCTGTTGTGATAGAAAAATGCCCAGCAGCAAGAGCCCTCTTCCAGCGTTCCCCAGGGAGTGCTGGAGGCTTGGCAGGATGGTGGTGACACAAAGATGGGGAGCTCACAAGGCCAGGTGCTGTGGGTGGGATGGGCCGGGCCAGGCTCTGCCAGCAAGTTTGTGCAGTGACTCAGCTCATTCCTCCTCCTTGTTGAGCCGATGAAGGAAAAGATAGTATTTAGGCAGGCTGGGATGAGTACACGCAGTTCCAGTTCCGTACAACTTCGGGTGCAGACAAATACTGAGAGGTATCGAGAATGCACTGCTGTCATCTTACAGATATATATAGTGCCTTTAGTTTGAAGTAAAACCAGTCCATCAGCCTGGCTGTGTTTTAGGTTCCAATGTTGCCCTTTAAACTGTGGGAAGGGACACTGTAAGGAAATGAGTGATCATGAGAGCATTTTCCTGCAAGAGATTAAAGCAGGACTGTTTTATGAATCCCTCAGCTTGACTAATTCTCCTTAATTCTCATTTTCAAGCCCAAATCTGGCTGAACGTAGTAGGATTTTCACCTGAACGAGTGATAGCTGTGAAGTTTAGCCGGGATATTTTCACAGGAACAGCTGAGAGGAGGACTGGGCTGCCCTCAGCACACTGGCCCGGGGCAGGAGCTGTGCCACGGGCTAGGCATGCAGCCTTTGAGTGCCAGCCCAGAGCTGGGAGCTGCCTTAGGCACCATCAAAGTTAATAGCAGGAAAGGTAAAAACCAAAAAACCGAGGACCCCTGGCTCTGCTCCTGCCCCCTGGAGAGGGCTTAGTGGTGGGGAAGGCTGGACATGGAAGGCACAGATCAGGCACAGGAGCAGGACTCAGCAGCTCAGTGGTAATTTGCCTTGGTTACTAGCCTGCCCTCTCACCATGTCTCAGTTTTCCTGTTATAAAATGGAGATAATCATCTTGGTCACTTCTTTAAAGCACACAGTCAGTACTGATATGCAAACTGAAATCAAGATAATGTTTTTAGACCTGTAGGCAGCATGAGCAGTGTCATTCCCCCACCCTGTGAATATGCCTTCAGTGGACCACCTACACAAAACTAGCTCACATTTTAGTTCAGCAGCACTAGGGATCAGCACAGCTAATGTTTCCTTGACCCTGGCTCAGTCTGCCTGCTAAGGATAATTTGGTTTGTCTGTTCCTTGGCATGTTTTGTTCTGAGGAGTATCAGCTCAAAAACCTTCTATGAAGAGCTCTGCAAACAAACCTCAAACCATGATTCTGCGCAAAGGGACAGACTTTGTCCTCCTGGACGTGGCTGTTTGAGCAGTGTGAGGCAGTGTGGTTGTGGTCAGGCTCACAGAGATTTTTGTCTGTCTTCATTCCCTTGTGAGTGCTGCACAGAAACGTGGACTATGAAAACCCAGGAAATGCCACTCCTGCACTGCATAGGAGTCTTAATGAGATTTCAGCTTCTTCACAAACCCACAGTCCAGTCGAAGAGTCACAGTAACTCCAGAAAATAAATGGGAGTTGCAGCCACCAGCTGGAGGTAGAGGAAGCATTTCTAGACAGTCCCCTAATTCCCCACTGCTCATGTCTTGCTCCCTCTCTTCATGTTTCCAGCATGACCTAGGGATCAGCACAGTTAGTGTTTCCTTGACCCTGGCTCAGTCTGCCTGCTAAGGATAATTTGGTTTGTGTGTTCCTTGGCACGTTTTGTTCTGAGGAGTATTGGGTGTATTTGCCTCCCAATATGCATATTAATCTGAGTAAAATGGCAACATGGCAGGTTTTGCCCTTTCCAGTCGTTTGTACTGTTGTGGGACTCACCAAATTAAGAGGTTGTTAACAGGGCCTTGGCCAGCATGTAGCACGGGCACAAACAGTGTGGTGTTTGTTTGCTGCAGGGGGAGAGCAGGGACAGAGCAGGGCAACACAGATCAAAAACCCTGCATCCTAATGAAGAATATTTCTATTCCAGTTTTGAGGTTTATTTCAGAAATTTAAAAGACAAAACAAGTCATTAAGCACATTGAGCCTTTACACTGTATGTGTAACCCTGAACCAGGCAAAATACTAGCTGTTAATATTAGCACAGCTTTAGTACATCTTCTTCCCTTTCTATGAAGAGAAAAAAGAGATGTGCACAATAAAAATTATGCTGGCAATGTTAATCTTTCCCTTTCTCGGTAGAACTTCTGCTCTATGTTTGTCCCAGGTAGAGCATTACTCCTTTTCTTCACCTAAAAGCATGAGTTCCCAGACAAACCCAGATCACCATTTCCCAAGAGGAAAATCATCCATATCTATCACATTGAGACCCTCCAGACAAGGTAAGAGACTCTAGCTGAGAAGCACAGCAAGCACTGTGGAGTCACAGCTGACACAAACCTTCATTTCCACTGAATAGAACACAATGCCCAAATGCACAAGCCCTTGATGTGAGGTCATGGTATTGGGGTGCCAGGCCCTCCCCTGTGTCCTCACCTACAGGCTCCTGCATGAGGCAGATGGTCACACCAATAAGATTCACCAATATGGTCACAGTAACAAACTGCAGCAGTACAGACAGACTTTCTCACCATTATTTTTATGTTGTATTTTCTTCCGCCACTCTCCCATGGTAGTTTTCCTCTTTGCAACAAAGAACTACCAGCTCCACTCCAGGCTGGGATCAGCTCTGGACCAGACCAGCTGAGACCTCTCCAAGCAGCCACTGTGACATCGGGTGACACGATACTGACCCTGCACTCAGCAGGGAGCAGCTGAAGCTCAGATGGGGGTCCTGCAGGCACCAGCCATACCATCAGGAGCTGCCAGGGCAGGGATCTCTGGAGAGACTGTTTCACAAATGGTTCCCTTTTGACGTAGTTTGGGATGTTCTTGCTCTTCCACCATGGGCTGAGCCCATTAGAAAGACCTCTGGCTCTTCATGCACATTTTTAGAAATGTCTCTTATTCTCTAAATCAAGACTATCAGTGCAGTCCATAATTCTCTCTCTGTGGATTTATCTATGAGATGACTCAGCTTCAAGGCTCATGTGGTATTTTAGAATCTCTGATAACCTTTAATGCCTCTCTTCATTTAGCAGTGAAATTCAAGTGCTGCTTCTTGAGAGCCTTTTGTGAATCCCAGAGGTTGCATGATTCCTACAGGCTGATTATTCTTTAATGTCTATGTGGGCTCCCTCCAGGCACAGAAGATTAGCTTTGCAATGCTGCTCTGAGTTTATTTTTAAAAATTTATTCAGATGGTTGCCATGAATTCTCAAAGCAGGGAGAACACCCTTCTACTTATTAAATGCAGCTCTCACAAGCACGAAGTAGCTATTTTTGCAGAGTACATCTGCATTAACTCCTGCAGCCCTCTGTTCCTTAATTAGTTCCACATGCAAAAGTCCCCCACCATAACGCCCCAGTGAAGAAAATGAGGCTGGGGTTTAAAACAAAATAATTAAATCCTTCAATTTAGTTCCTAAGATGCTGAAACAGCAGCTCCTGGTCCAGCAGTGACTCCCACACATCGCAGTGAGTGTTAAATGGTTCTAAACAAGCCACTGTGTCTAAAAATCTCTCATTTGCTGCCAGGACACTGTCAGACAGGCAGGATGTGCTGCTGCTGCCACTGACTGCTCCCACACCAGCACCACAGGCTCATGCTCTGCCTCGGGCAATGTAAGTCATCTTCTTATCCCGAAATCAGGCCCACCTACTTCTGCTTGGCACAACAGAAGCTATTGCAGAGTCTCCCCCCACGCCACTTGTTTGTGGGTGGCCAAGCGAGATGCAGAGATTGTTCCTGGAATCCCCCCAGCCTCCCGCTGCCGGCACCCCACAAGGAGATCTGGGCGCTTGCATTTTGCCTCTTTCACCTCTTCCTTCTCCTCAGCACTGCAGTTCTGCACTCTCCTGGCTGCAGCTGTCATTAATTCATAGAGACAGCTCCCCACAGGGCTTCAATTGCAATTCTCCTTGAAGCTGGGCTCACATTACATTATACCTGTGGAAGTATCAGGCTGGCAGGCTGCAACAGGAGATTCCCTAGCCTGGGCAGCAGTGGGGATTTCCTGCCTGCTCTCCCAGGGGGTCAGGTACCAGGCAGCTTCTTCATTCCTTGCATTTTCTGAACTCACACACACTTGACTTCGTTTACATAAGTTGCCAGCACGGGGGCACTGCCAAGGTACAGAAGTCTCTTGAAGCTGATACTTTCCCAGGACTCTGGGCAGAGGTAACTCAGTGCCATTGCTGTAGAAGTCACAAATGGAAGGCTGGTGAGTAATGGTATGAGCAGTAATTATATACAAGGACTGCACAGCGTTTTATTTCCATAATCCCTATGGATTTGCTTTCCCAAAAAGACCACCAGTTACTGCTATTTACAGTTCAAGTCTTAAATTTGTCTTCTGATGGTAAAGGATCAGAAAAAACTGTCTGGAGCAGTGTGGGATCACAGTGTTGTAAAATGAAGATGCTCTGTATTTCTGGCCATCTGGCCTTCTATGCTGCATGACTTGAAGTTGGGAGAAAGCTGCCACATGTTGGTATGGGGATGTAATTAGTGTTCTAAATATCAAACTTTCAGCAAAAGGCAATAGGAGTCAAAAGCAAGTGCTTAAACCATTTCTTGGCTTCAGTCTGTACTTTCAGAGGCTGCAGCTGACTGGAGCGGAAAGGGACACTTACCATGTCTTAGTATGTTGGTGTGTCAGGAACGCTGCACATGGCTGAGGTCCAGCATGAGCTTTCACCATTACCCTCCTAATAAATTGGTAACAAATGATCAGTATCAAAATCAAGACCCACCTGACAATCCAGACCTGCTGGTGCTTTGAAAGCGGATCTTTGCTTGTCTGCAGAGGTTCTGGTGCCATCACTGTGCCTGGAATTTAGAGTCGAATACTGTACTAAGGAGTCTCTTTTTTTTTTTTTTTTCTTTTTTTGAAAACAAGTAAAAGTTATTTTTAATTATTGCTCTTTGAAGCATATGTGTGAGTGCCAATCATGGAAGGGAGGGGTAGCAATCGCCCTCCCCATGGAACAAAATCCTAAAAAGATAAGCTAAACAGGACAGACATATTTTTTTTCCCCCTTAAAAGCAAGCATTTGCTTCAATTACAAAACATTTATTTCCAATCAGATGTTTTTCCCTCAACTAGGAATAATAAGACTAAAGTGCACCTTCAAGTCAGGCTTCTCAAATCATGCAAACAACTCATTTAACATTGCTCATATTTTTTAAAATTCTCCACTGACTCCATTAACATTGCTTTTGTTACTTTAAAGACCATTTTCAAAAGGCAGCTTTCAGACTTAACATGTTAAAAGCTGTATTTATGGCCTTATGAGAATCACTGTGCAGATTACTCACTGGATCTACAGTGTCTGGCTGTTTTCCCCCAGGTATTAAGGCAACCACAGTACACTCGGCAACTTGGTCACTGTGCTCCCAGAGTTCTTGCGCTCAGTGACATGCAATTCCAAATAAGATTTCTCAGGAACAGGACAGCTTCTCCCTGTGGTGGTGGTATTTACTGTAGCCAGGATGCACACCATTGTCCAACCAGGACACACAAACTAGTAAAACGTTTCTTGGTAAAGCCCATCTTCATGGCACAATGAACATCTATTTTGGCTGTGGAAGAAACCTGTTTAATTAGTGGCTGCCTTATTCATGGTCTAGGTATGTACCTTAGGCTGCATATTGTTCTCACTGAATTCTTGCATTCAAAACACACTGGGATTTTAAATACAGCAACATCACTGGTTTGACTCAATGCAAACATTGGCTTAAAAGATTTTTGCCAAGGGTTTTAGATAAAGTCCATTGAAACTGAATAATCTCTTCCAGTGGTTCCACCTGGCCCAGTCTGCAGCTGAGCTTTTCCCTTAAGTTCAGGCTTTTTATGCATGCTGACAATTGAAAACTACCAAAAAACAACCCACTGAAGGTGCTACTTGAAAAATAAGTGCTTCAAAAGCACAGCAAGGACTTTGCAAATGACTGTGCAGGATAAGCTAAGAGTTTATGATTCCCAAACCTGTTCATTTAAACTGATTGGCTCTTTGATGTCAGTGAAGCCCACCCTTTTTCTGACCTTCTCTGAACAGCCTACCAGGATTACACAGAGCCAGGAAAGACTCACGGATGGCCAAGGAAGGAAATAATTATTTTCTTCCATTACAGTGTATTTGTACTGTGTCACACATATAAAAGGTAGAAACAAGCGCAGGAGTTTCACTGAAATAGTCCGTAACATTTCTTATAGCTTTGTGCAATCACCAATTCAAATCTGAGCACCCACATAATTTTTCATTTCAAACACTCAACCCACCCACAAGAGGCAAATATTTGTACGGTTCTTTTATTGAGATTATGTTGATCTGGAAACAGATGGATGGACAAGAAGAAGGGGAAATACATGCCAAGTTAATAGGAGCAATGAATCCTATCAGTCACATCCACAAGGCCGTTTGCTACACACAGTGAGATGCTGTCAGTTGGCCTGCCCAAATGGAAGGCATGTCCACAGTGTGCCTAGAGCATCCCAGAGCATCTAAGCACTTGTCAGTGTTGTGGCACAAATAGGATTGGAAGAATCAACCAAACTGAGCGCTGTTATGAGAGTGCCTGGGGATTTCCAGGGAAACATGACAAATAACATATAAAAATGTCTGGCCTGGTGGTGGGTGTTAGACAGGGATGCTTTGCTCGAGATTTTCTAACTGTTCTTTGAAAAATTTAATCTGCTCTTCAAGGTTCTTCTGTTCAATCAGCAAGGAGGTCTTGACTTGAACAAAGTGTTGATAGTCCTGGAGCTGCTGCTCTGTCAGGTATTTGGCAAGGATTCCAGAGACCACACGTTCCCTCCGGTCCAGATTCTCCTTCAGGTCCTTTGCATCTTCCTGCTGTTGAGACAAGAGCTTGTGCCGTTCATTCAGCGATCGCTAATGGAATCAAAAAACAAAGCAGCACACCATGAGAACCCATCACTCCTGGCAGATTCTATTTCTTCATTTAGAAGCCACAGTCAATTTAATTGAATTACTTCCTCTTGTGGGCTTTGTGTTCCACCTGAGTTTTTTATCGATTGAATTACTCATTCTTGTGGCTTGTAAAGACACAGTAAATGCCATAAAGGTTCACTTCTCCCATGCTGCCCTGGTGAAAAAAATCACTATACTTAACATTCTGGTCATTTTAAAGTATCCTGTAACAATCTTCATTTTTTTTAAAAGCTCTTTAAGGCACATATCTTTGTTTTGTGTGTTGCATGTGGCCAGAGTGTCACTGACATATTAAAAAGATACAGTGGCTTCTATTAAAAGGTCAGTGTGATAAAATAACTGTGATGTAGACAGTAACTGTTCATCAAAGGCTTCTTTTAAAGAGTTGAGCCTTGCTTGTTCTACAGGATTTTAGTATCTTTTAACTTTAGCTAATTCTCATTCAGCTATATTTTTCATGTGATTACACTGCTGGAAAATGTCCTGTTTCCCATAAATACAGCACAGAGCAATGGTCACTACTGAAACCCTAAAAATGAAGTCAAAGATTGAGACTGCTGGTTTTGCTGACATGAGGGCAAATGCAGTTAGTGGGAGATGGTTGCTAAAAATGTTAGCACTTAACTAAGTCTTTATTAGGCATGCTATTAAAATATTTGAATAAGTTATTTAAATGTGTTTCCTATGAAGAGTATAAATGTAATACTAGATAAACAACACCCTCCCTGCCTACCATATAGTGAAAGTAAGCATGAAATACTGTTTAAAATTATTCACATTAACACAACTGACATTTTGGAAGAGGTGAATCCTGGCTCTCCACATCACACTGCATGGAAGGACCTTTTTAGTGCTATTCTGTGTGTGAACTATGATGAACCTCCAGAGATGAAGGTCAGCAGCAGCACAGCTCCAGAAAATCCCAGTTTTCTAACTCTGTGCTTTTCCAATTTCCAAATGAGAGATAGCAGCAGGTATTGTATTGATAAAAACACATCTAAGAGCAATAAGGACAGCAAGGAAGCATAATTTCTGGGATAAATTTGGCTTTTATTCTTCAGAAAAAATGAGACTTCCCAAGAGTTTAAATAATTTCCTGGTGACATGAGACAATTCCTCATTTTAAAAATGAGCTGGCTAGTTGAGTTAAACTACAGTGTGTTTTATCTCAAGTTATGACCACATCTTCCTGCTCGCTAGGACAAACCCATTTAGTGAAATATTATTTCAGAGGCAGTAATTAGTACAATGAAGTTACCAGTGGAGAAATAAACCTGCAAAACGCCCTGTGAAACACAGATTTGGAGCTACTCCACAAGGAGAAGCCCAAGGGTCCAAAGGCCACCCCTCTACCTTGGAGCCTCTCAAGGTTTTGCTGTTACCCCCAGCACCCAGTTGCAGAGCTCACTCTGCACTCCTGTGCTCCAGCACTGAACCTTGGTCCTCACCAGAAACCTGCTCTGCTTCAGCCATGGGGACACGGCCCATCCTGGGACATAAACACTGCCTGGGCAATGGCTGGTTGGGATAATGTACAACTAATGAGCTAAACAAGCTGTCAGACAAATGAGCTGAGCATAGCTGCACCTGGAAAGAAATGAACCAAACAAATTCAGCACCTTTGTTGTCACTCACCTTCTCCTCAGCATCTGTGCTGCCATCCATCCTGTTTATGGCATTCTGGACTCGGGCAAGGCGGCTGGACAAGCAGAGCAAGAGGCTCACCACTTTCTCCAGGTCCCCAATAAACATCATATAGCGCTCAAACTCATTTGGCTTGCAGAGATCCCGCACCATGGCCTCCAGCTCCTCACCCCGCTTGGCACATTCCCTGGCTTCTGAGAGAACCAGCTCCCGTTCTTCCCACAGCACCTGCAGCCTGGACTGGAGACCGGCCATGAGTTCCAACTGTAAAGGGAAAAGAAAAAAATCACAGAAAGCTGTTACTGCCAAAGAGAATCCATCTCAGTTCTAGAGAATGGATTTTCTTCGCATTGCCAAATTTTTTACTTTTAATGTAATTTTAAGCTACAGGAAAGAAAAGAGGGGAGAAAAAAAGCAGTATTTTCTAAGCTGTACTTAATTCCCGAACTCTGAAAAGCAAATTACTTGTAATCACCTTAGCTGGTTGTCATACATGAAATCCCTATTTGTGCTTGTTCTTTGCATATTAAGTGCTTTAAATAATTAATTTTGAGTTAATTATTTTTAAATTGAATGTTACAATTAACCCATCAGCCCAGGTACAAAAATCCAGTTCCATTATCAGTGTTTCCATTTGTTTAAAGTTTATTAATAGAGTTGCACCCTTCCCAGTTAAAATTTTCCCAGTTAAAAATCACAAACTTGCCCCTTTTCTAGCTACAAACCACTGGTACACCATAAGAGTTACCTTTCCTGTGTTTACTGTATACTTTTACAAGTGTTTTGAGGTGTGTTGGATGTATTTTAATACTTTTTGTAGGTGTTTCACTTGCATTTTGATTCCAAGGCCAAACCCCCCACCCAGTCTTAATAGCCAGCAGCTGTTTTTAGCTACAGAGCCATTACTCTGCAGGCAAGTTCCATGGCAACCTGAATACCTGAATTTTAATGAAGGTATTGTATTCCCTTATCTCTAACTGATACCACCCCCCTTGACAACGATGAGCCATTGGTGGACGGAGATGATCCATCAAAGGGAAAGCACCAATCGCCTTGGATCGAAGGGGCGGGCTGTGGGTGGGCTGTGGGTGGACTGGGGGCGGAGCAAAAGCTATAAAAAGGACGAAGCCGAGAGGCGGGCTCTCTTCTCTCTTCCCCTCTTGCTCTCTCCAGACTAGCTGTGGGAGACATCGGTGCTGGGCATTAAAAGCCTTACCCCTTTTAAGGGGCTTTTAGTAATTTTTTTAAGTCAACCCAGCACTGCAAGTTTTTTTTCTCTACCTGAGGTCTAGTGCTGTCTCAGCCAGAAGATCTCATATCCCTGAGCTCCTGGGGCATACCATCTACCGAGCCATAGGATCCCAAATTTTTATATTTTTTTAAATTTCTGTAATTTTTCAATTTTTCTGTTTTCAATAAATTAATCTTTTTAAGAGTTGTCTCATTTCTCACACTGGTGACATATTCCCTGGCTCAGAGAGCTTCCAATTAGTCAGAAGGGAACTGCAATAAAGATTACAACAAGATTACAAAGAGTTGTTGTTCTAAGACATGAGCATGAAGTCCCAGCTCTGTACCAAGCTTTGGAAGAACTGATTAGAATTTCACGTAGCATATGCACAGAAAAAGTCAGTTCCATGGGCAATTCAAGCAGGCCATGGTGCCTGGGTAGAAAAGTAATCAGAAGAGGCTGTTTCATGGGGAAATTGTATGGAAAAAGGCCTCATGACTGGAGTGGGAGCACACCATCACCTTCTTTGAAAGCTGGACAATACCAGCATGAACAGGAGGAGCAGTAAGACAGCAGGTAATGTGCACAGCAGGAAGAGCTTCAGGAAGGCAGATTGTCATTAGCTGAGATGGAGCATGGCCAGAGGAAAAAGCCCACCTAACTCTGCAAAGCTACATAGTCACCCTTCCAAGCTCCATACTTCTATCACTGTCCAGCTATGTCCCCTATTCTCTGCATATATGGAGTTAATTGGACACTGGAATGTGCACAAGCTGCTGCCAGTTCCCAGACTAAAGAATATTTCTTATTTAGGCTGCCAGTTCTAATTTATTTTACAGATTTTGAGATTAGATTTGAGTGTTAAATTGGTAGTTTGCTGCTGCTGCACAGGAGCTGGCTGTACAAGTGTCATGGAACGGAAACCTTTCATGATGAGAGATCCAAGTCAAATCAGGCAGGATTTAAATATTACTATTTATGATCAATATGCCAATTTGCCAGGACTTCACCTACTGGCAAAAAATTGATTCAAAGTTTCCTGTGAAATGTTATTGGGATAAAAATATCCATAGTAATAATGAGATTAATAAGTATTTCTTTGTCATGATGGAGAAACAGTGGTTCCTGTGATAGTCATCTACATACTCTCTTAGATGTGATGTCATCTAGCTTGTTTGTGCTGTCTCTGTTCCTCTTCAGGACTTGGTTTCCCTTAGAGGCAGGATCATTGCTCCTTTGCTTGGCTTCATGTTCAGGTTTAGGACATTTTTCTGATCCATCTCCATGACTTTTCCTGCTATTGGAACAGAAAATAAACACCTGCAGCAAACACTTACAGTTTTCTTCACAAACATCGAATTCATGGTTTTATCTATCTTGACTTCAGGATCACTCTCCTCTCTTTTCACCACAGGAGATCCTCTAAATTTTTAGAAGATATAGAGCAAAAGATTTGCAGCCTGTCACAATGCCTTTAATAAGGGATCACTGAACCACTTTTCTTCCATCATATACCCTTAGCCTCAGATATTTCTTGGTATGTAAATCAGAGAGCTAAATATTTTTCTAATGAAACAAAAATAAAACAGTGTGTTCAAGTTCATCTTACTACTAGTATGTACATGATATCCATACATTAAAATAGACCAAAGTGCTAGATAATTGGTTTTGTCTACTTACTCATTCTCCTGCACATGCTGTACTTTTCCTCTTTTCCTGTGTGATTTATCCAGCATGGAAGTGTTAACAGAAAACAAACCCTCCATCAGGTCCAAAGAAGTTTTTCTAAGAGGATGAGGTATGAGAATGTCCACCAGAGAACTGTCTTTGGCAATGATCTCCATAGCAAGCTCTTGGTATCGCTGGTCCTGAGGAGACTCCAGCCTCCTTTCAGACAGGTGTGTCTTTCTGTCCAGGGGAACATCATTGTTGATGTGCACGGATGTTTCCTGGGCAAGTAAACCTTTGGCTGGATTTTTGTCGCCTTGGTAAGGCTGAGCCAATACAGTGCAGAGATGCATTTCCTGCACTGGAGAAGCTGCAGGCTGCTGCTGCTCTGGACACTTGAGTGCAGCATTCCCACTCAGAGACTGAGTTCTGCATTCCTCCTCCACTTGAGCGCCCTCCTTGCTTCCACTTCTTGGGACAGGAATAGAGGTTTCAGGAATCTGCTCCTTTTTCTCCTGACCACACACATGTCCGGTTATGTCATTATGTTCATGATTCTTGGATCCCTCTTTCTCAGGATCACAGAAACTGTAAGAAAGAAGACAATTCCTTTTATTTGAGACACTCCCTCTACAACAACAAAGATATTTTTGCAGACTGTTTAAGAGCAATGATCAAATGTTTCTGATGTTATGGTTCTGTCTGGAGCTTTCAGTTACTTTTATGCTAACCTGCTAAACTAGGAAATTTAAGAAAAATTTTAATTTTTTTTCATAAGCCATTCAAGTCTCCAGAAACCACTGGGATATTTTTGAAAGAGTGGACATTCTTTTACTACAAAAGAGTCAGCATCACTGCCTTGCTGAGACAGAGTTCAGATGTTTATCTCCCTTGATGCTCCTCAAACTAGCAAAGCAAATATGGAGAGTTAAAACACAAACTTCCTAGTTAGTGATGTGTAAACGGCACAGTATTTTTTTCCTTTAAAAAACACACCAAAATCCCCTTTTACACCAGTCCTGATCACACATATTCTCCAGGACTGGGCATATCCGAGCTGTTGGAAATGCGGTTTTCTCCAGAGCTCAGATGAGGGAGCTGTGACCCCAGAGATATGATGGAGCCCTGCTGTGCAGGGACAGCTGCTCAGGGGCACTCGGCACTTCCCACTTCACAGCGTAGAAATTATTTTAAAGACTAAGAGAGTAGCGGGTGAATATTCCCATATGGACAACAAAGGATCCCGAGGGAGAAGAGGGGAGCAGCGCTGGAGGTCCCACACTTGGGACATCGGCTGTACCCAGGCACAACTCCACAGCCTTACCTGGAGGTGCCGGGGCAGCTCCCACAGCGATGGAATGATGCTGCTGCACCGCTGGCACATCTGCACATTTCCTGGAAGGGAAAACAGCACACTGGGGCAACCAGCATTTCAGGCGAGGCAGCTGCCTAATTTTACTCCCATGTTTGTTATCCCCAGAAAGGGAAGCTGCTGATGGATCTCCAAGTAGGTTCACCGAGGTTTGTGCTTTTTTGTTTGTGGTTTGTTTTGTTGGGTGGTTTTTGTTTGGTTGTTGTTGTTTCTAGGGGGAAAGGTTTTGGTTTTGTTCGTTGGGTGTTTTTAATCTTTGGGGATGTTTTCCTCTATCTCTTTTTTATTATTTAAATTGCTATTATGCTCTTCCTAGGTAGCATCCTTTTTTTTTTTTTTTTCTCCTAGAAAACCAAAAGAACAGCTTTCAACAAAATATACCTCTACCATCATAACAATTCAGAAATTCAGCACTGGTGGAAGTTTGTCAGTCTCTTCAGTAGGGTAATTTTAGTGGTATGTTAAATTATTTATTTTCTGACCCTTTATCTTCTTTATTCTCCTCAACAATATTGACAGCTACTGTCTTTCAAATTCAGGAGCCAAAAAAGGTTGGTAATTTATAAAATTCTTCCTATAATCACCTTTTCTGGGATAGGGCTCTAATGAAGTTGCTGTCATGAACAATAATGACTGCTGGAGCACAAACAGCCTCATCCTGCATACAGCACATGTTCCTGGCAAATGCATCTTCCAAGTGCCAGAGTCCCTCTGACTTTTTTAGGCCCCCTTTAGGTACTGGTTTCTCACCTGTGTGGAAGAAGGAGTGGATTTTGATCTCTCAGGAGCTCTCCCAGATGCTGAATCACCTGCCTGTGGGAGACTTTTAGCTGATGGACACTTGCTAGTACACTTCCCATCTCCTTCATTGGGATTGCACCTGTTGGTCACGTTCAGTGGGGCAGCAAAAGGCAAAGGAGGAAAAACATCTGGTGATTTTTGTTCAGAGAGAACTTGGCAAAAAACCTTATCATTTTGCATCTTCCTGCTCCCATTTGGGTTGGAAATATGGACAGGAGGCCCTTTGGGATTCAACAGCCTCTTCTGCAGGGGTGGCTTATGCAGTGGGAGGTGCTGTGAGCCACCTGGTCTTTGACCGATCTTTCGCTCCATGTATTCGATCAGTGCATTGTGCTGGATTTGTTTCAGCTCTGTCCTGGAGCTGGAGAACAGAGGAAGGGCATTTTCCAGATTCCTTCTCCTGGATGACACTGCATCTTGCTCATTGATGTCATCCCTAACTTGACTCCATGATACTTCCTTATCCATTAGGTGATTGAGCTTCTCAGGCTCAGAGTAGCACAGTTTCTTTTGCTCTTGGGTTACCCTTTTCCTTCCCCGTGCTTGACTTTTTTGTGGCCTCCTTATTTCTTCATCTCTGTTGAAACTTTCCAAGGATTCTAGATGAGAAGGGGAGCAAGGAACAGGTTTGGCATCCTCGCTTGCACTGGATAATGAGAAAGACCAAAGGTGTTCAATTGATGGCCTTTCAGAGGATTTCTGTCTCAGTCTGACAGGCAAACTCATCTGTAAGTCTTTTCTTTTAAAGGAAGTTTCTTTGAGAACCTTTTTCTGAGCCACTTTAATTTTCTCTATATAGTCATTCCGGAAACTCTCTTCCATGACTGAGGCAGGACTCCTAAGAATAAGATCTTTTGTCTGGAGCAGGAGATCATCAGCACTGCACAGATGGTGGTGGCTGCTCCTCTGAAGCTGATGGCCTTCTCTTTGTATCTCTAGACACTGTGCTAAGGCAGCATTGCTGCTTGAAGGAATTTCCTTTGGTGAGCTCCTTGAGTCCTCTTGACTGTAGGTGAGCTTGTTGGGGTGCAGGACATTGGTGGTTTTCCATGCAGAAAGATAGTAAAGCATGGGAGTTGCCAGCCTGGTTATTTGTTCACCAGCATGGTCCTCTTGAAGCTGTCTTGAGAACTGTGTTTGAAATACAGGCTGGTGTTGCTGAACAGGAGGTTCTTCTTGTTCCAGATGGGTGCTGAGGTCGGGACTGCTGTTATTACCCTGGTTTGCTTTCTGGACTTCACATAATGACTGAGATGTGGAATCTTTCTTTGGTCTGAAAAAAGCCATTTGGCTTGTGCCATCACAGCATTGCTTTCTTCCCCGATCCGATTCCTCACACTGAGGGTGTTCCACTTCCATAGCATTGCAGCTGCAGGACAATGGTGATCTCTGCACTTTGTTTTGCTGGTTTGGGGCTGGTTCACTAATACCGCTCACAATTTTTCCTTCAGAATCATAGCACTGACTTTTGTCTGTACAACTGTTTAGCTTCCTGGGAGCATTTTCATTTAGAAGAGCATTCTCCATATATTTTAATTCCGAGCTGTCCCCAAACACATCCTGACCCATGCCTAAATGCCACCTGGCATGCAGCAGGCCCTGAGCACAGGGCAAGGACTTTTTCCTCTGGCTGGGCCCTGGTACAGTGCTTGGCAGAGCTGCTTCTCTGGCACTTGGCTTAGGCACACCCCAGGGACACTGTTTGACTTCCTGTCCATCATTAACACCTTTAGGGTTGGAATGTGCTCGGTGATAGGATTCGGAGCGCATCTCTTTGGGAATTTTATTAGCATGAACTGAATTATAAGCAGAAAGTATTTTGGGGACATTCGCCACAGAGTCTGTCCTTAAATATTCTTGAAAAATGAATGAAGAAGGTCTGCTGAAAATGTGTGGATTACTTCTCTTTGTAGGTTGTTGTGATGGGCTCCATTCTCCATTTTCCTCCATCTTTAACCCCTGAACTTTTGATACCTCATTTGTAAAATCAGAAGAAAGGCCCTTGTTTTCCAGAGTCTTTCCCCTATTAGGCCCTAGATCTTGCTCAGTGACTGCATCCCAGCATTGACTCCACAGTACATCCCTATCTGCCAGCTGGCTGTCCTGTGCACCAGGAGCTGGCTGCACACTACACTCAGTATGCCCTACAGAGCCTTGTCTCCCTCTTGACTTTTCCAAGTGTCTATTAGTGATGTTACAGCTGTCAAGTCGCGTGAGAGGGAATGGTGGAGGTGCTGCCAGGGCTGGAGGTCCCTGATTTGAAGTCCTTTGGGTAGGAGTGATTCCACAGTGATCTGTGAGACTAGTGCTATGAGAGTTGTTGTGGGTGCTCAGGTCTGGTGCCTTGTATGGCTGGGGGGATCTGAGGTCAAAGTGTGCAGCACCGAAATTATAAATTCCTGTTACATATTCTGAGTCTATGTACGAGACCTGCTCTGGAGGTACACAGCAGTATTCACCATGGCATGATGGTATGGGGTACTCTGGAACATTTGATCCTCCTGAGAAAGAGCTGTAAGCAGAATCTGCCCTTCCAGGGAGGTGCAAGAGATGGTCCATGCTGCTGATTGACTTCACTGACAAAATACGATCATTTTCAGAAGAGGTCACAGGCTCTGCCAGCTTCCCAGTTCTGCCACCCTGCCTGTGTATCCATCTTTCTATCTCATTCCCAGCTGAACTCATGTTGTAGTATTTCCAGAAATACAAGTCTGTTTAAAAGTCCACAACCAAGTTGTTAGAAATGAACATCTTTCTCTACAGTCACATTGCAGTAATATCTAGATGATCCTAAAATGAAAGAGAAATATGTTAAAAAGTGGGAGGATTCTCATGGCACATCTTGGAAAACCTTTCCCAGAGTCCTATAAAAAGTGGCTTCAGACTGACAGACCATCTCGATGAGACATTCTGCTGTCAGTCCCAAATCAGAGATTTTAAAAGATGGCTAAATATTTATGACTACAGCTCAGAACTCTCCTGCAAACCCCCAAATGGACTAGGAAAAAGCACCAGCATAGAGTTCATGTAAGACAAATACACAGTTTTTGCAGAGTCCGGAAAACAGCCCATGTTTATCAGCAGCACTTGACTGTTCCTCTGATTGCTGTACATGATGCCCATAGGTTTAGTTTAACAAATGGATCTCCACAAGCAGCAACCCAATGGGCCAAGAGAAAACAAGCAGAAGATTCTCACACCACCAGTGTGACACTCTCAGCCACCTCTGCCAGCTTCAAATGCCCTGACGTACTCCCAGGCACTAGGAGCCCCAAATAAAAGACTGAACCTGGCACCAGAGTGGTGCTAGCCAGCGAACTTGTTTAGTAGTTCTCATTTAAACCAGCTCTGGAAACTGATCAGTTATTAAAAGAAAGCAAACAAACAGTCTTGAAAAGCTTCATCAACAAGCTGCTCCAGTAACAGGCCTTCTGAGGAGACACAAACTGTGTCCAGATCCCTCCAGAATATTACATGTCTGATTTATTCATAAAGGTTGAACTCACCAGACACTAATCTGCCATTCCCAATATCATATTTCTGTGGTGGGGCCTCATAAAGATGGCAGAAAGAGAGGTTTCAGGGTGATGTTTCTCTTTAATTAAAAAAAAAAAAAAAAAAAAAAATCATCACATTTCTGCATTTTTTCAAAGACAGTCCTGTTATCATTAATTTTGAGCCAAAGGAAGAGATGGATGGGAGCCAAAATACACAAGTTAATCTATACATGAAACTTGGACTGCTGGGGCACACTAAATAAATTAACTAGTTTCTGGGAAATGAAAACAGCCTAACACCACAAAGTGGGTTTTTGGGGGTCTTTCTGTGTTTGTTTGGTTTTTCAACATTTCAGTAAGAAACCAACTCAAGGATGTCTGGAGTTCTCTCCCTCTTTACAGATGATTTAAAATCTAGCTGTGAAATGTATGAATAACAGGGTCACAAAGGAAATAGGAAGACTCAGCAGCTGGTGATGCCATTCTCCATCCTTTTCACCATGGTGTATTGAGGAATTTAAAGAAATAAAAACCTTAGATACTTGGTGAAAGGAAAACCCTGGATTTTCTGAAACCACAGAGAAAAAAAAGCAGCTGAATGATTGCAGTGACACTAACTGCAGACTGAGAGGGTACCACAGTGTATCACACTGCCGTTACATTTCCTAGGCAAACAGAATGCCCTGAAGTCTGGCCCATGGCAGTGACTGCTGGGTCTCACTGAGCTGGGAGAGCTCAGTGGTACCTGGAGGTGCTGTGGGTGGACAGGATCAAACCCCACAGGAGCCACATTCCACAAAAGACACAGAAGACAGATTCCCTGTCATTCTTATCTCCCTTGTTTTAATCATATTTTTCTGCCATTGGAACCTCTCCAAGCAGCTCTTACTGATGGTGCTATAAATAGTCTGAGCCAAGTCTTTGTCTGGGATGTGCTGGCACAGTTCCATGGAAGTTAATGGAGTCACCTTGATTTACAATGAGAATTTGGCTCTAACTTTTCATGGCAATGTGTAGAATCCAAGTAACAGTTGTGATTTGGTTCATGTCTATCAATGGAAGTACTCTCCTGGTTTCCTATACCAGTCATTCCCAAGATCTCTTTTCCCCCATTGTTTCAAGCTCCTCATTGGGATTTACGGTGAAATTGGCAATACAGTGAAGAATTTTTGACTCAAGTTTTTATGATGATACCAGAAATAATAGGAAATATAATTTCAGTATCTTGGAAGACTGAGGTAAGAACCTCTGACTGATACTGAAACACACCTGGAAAACATGTCTTAGTTCTTTGAACACACTGAGGTAAAGGATTCTGCTGCCAGGGTTTAGGAAATATCCGCTTCAAAAGAACTATGTGGAAACTGCCCTCTCTTTCCCATGTAAGAGAAAATCATTAATGTCCTTAAAACTCAACTAACATGAACAATGTCATTATTGTTCTCAGCAGGGAGGTGGTAGAGCTCCCTCATGGACTGCACTGTCTCTGGGTCTCAAATATTCTGGCAGGGCTGGAATACAATGTGCACATTCCAGACTGGCTTGCAATATTTGCATTGTAAACCACTGAAAACAAGAAGAATAATGTTAAATTAAAGTATATCAGAACCAAAACCACTGAAAGATGAAGGGAAGTGTATTAACAGTGTAGGGATGCAGGGAAGTATATTCACTCTATGCCTAAGGAAGAAATAAGCCACTATCAACCTATTAAGTTCCAAAGTTGTTTGCTTGTTGTTTTTTGTTGTTAAAAACAGAGGTGAACTTGACTTCCATCCACATCAACCTGTTCTGTTCTAGGGAAGGGTGACTTGCATTGCATAATCTTGAATTCTTTGCAACCAGCTCAGTAGGTCAAAGTCTCATGTCTGGCAAATTAACTCTGTACAAAGAAAATTTAGTGACTCCAGACCACATTCAGTGAACAACTTACCTGTCTTATAAGGGCAAGATTTATTATAATTACAGTTTGGTCTTGTTTGACCTCCTTTAGAGTTTGATAGGTGCCATAATTGATCCATAACTCACCTGCACTTATATACAATGCTTGCCCAAACAAATCATCACCCATCAGAAACACAGGTATTCTCTCTATCAAGCCTCTCATTTGCCCTCAACAACCCAGGAAAAACAGCCCCTGGCACATAACACAGTCAATACTAATTTTGTACTTGTGGAGTTCCCTTGAAGTGACCAACACAATCTTCCCATCACAGAAGCAAGAATGAGCATTTTCCTTAATAAACACAAGCACAGTTCAAACTTTCCTAGCTCTCTTTTTGTGGATCCGCCCTTTTTATACAAATGGCTCCATGAAAATAAAGGGGAAATCCACAGCTGTTAATGTGGATCAAACTACAGTATACAAGTGTTCTCCAGAAGAGAACAAGTGTGCACAATGCGAAGCAAACACCTTGACCAACCTACCAATATTATGTCATGTCCATATTTGTGAATGACCTGTTCCTTATCAAAGGGTAAACACTTGATGTAAATATTAGCTGAAATTCTTCAGATTCCAATCAGTTGCACAGTCTGCAGCACCTGACCCATCTACTCCCCAGACCAGGAGATCCCATTGCTACAAAAGATCACCTGAGAGACTCTTGCTTTAGCCGGTGATCCTCCTGGCTGTCCCAGGGCAGCCTAGAGAGGCCAGAATGCTGGGGAAGTCATGTGCAGTCTCTGGCAGGTACAGTTTCTCCTAGGAACCTTCAGTAGGTCATTGGTTGATGATCTAACCCAGGTTCCCTGTTCTCCATCCAGGTCTTCTGGGACAGAAACCCATGCCCCTGTACAACATGGATGCATTCTTAGTGACTCTGTCTCTGAGATATGAGATGTCTGGAAATAAGAGTTGGTCCTTTGACTAGACTTTGAAATATCCAGAAATTTCAGACAAATGTCTTCAAATTCCATCACTTTGACATGACTGTTGAAAGGGTGAGAGAAGTGGAAGGATACCACATTCAGGAAAGTGTGGCTGGCATTGCCTTTATGCTCAGCATCTCTGAAAGTCACTATTTCTCTCTTTCTCTGCCTTTTCCCTCTTATTATTTGTTTCTAGCCTATAATCAACAATTTTATCCCCTTGGACTTTCAACTTTAGGTTTCAAGCAGGAAGGCAAACATAGCAGATGATAGTACCTTTGGTTGACTGAAAAAACACACTTTCTGCTAATCTGTATTTTTTTTGCTAAGATTTCTGAAGACTCTAACCCCCATTTTTCTCATTTAGTGCAATTCCAGACCTGTCGTGAGGTAGGTAATGTTCACCAAGGATATTGTGCATCAACACCCAAGGACAAAGTCTCACATTTGGCTTCCAGGCTCAGTGAAAGGCTTACCCTTCTACTGGGAGCCAGCGAAGTCACAGTGTCACACCGTCCCAAAACAGAGCCTAAGTGGGATTTAGAGGAGGTTTATGCCTTGTGTGCACAAAATAAATTTTGCCATAGTTTGAGGAACGTAAACATTTCCAGTAAAACCCATGGATACACACTTGAGGCTTTCTGGAGCTATCAAAGTGTTGTGAGAAATTTAGAGGAGGATGAAAGTCATAGTAACAATAATGCATCTCAGTATCCCCTTTTTTCTGTAGGGGCATAGACAAACCTTCCTAAACTTCCTCACCCTGGTATGCCAGGCTCTCTAGAGAAGGATGAGATCCCTAGTGACCAGCACGGGAGCTTTGCTGGAGCCACAGTGCCGGAATGGGTCCATCTTACACCTTCCTGGCATCACTTTCCATAGGGATGACATCTCAGTGCTGGACAGGAACACTTGGCATTTGCCTAACATGTCTACTGGGTGATAAAAAGCTGTGGCCCAAGTAAACTGCTTTTGGAGAGGAGAGCTGTGGCCCAATCTCTGGCCAAGGATTTAATGAGGAAGATCAGGTTTGGCAATTCTTCACAGCCCTGGGAGAGACCTTTCCTGAGCACCCAGCAGAGTTTGACCTTTTAATTAGAGCAGTTACCCACCACATACCTCTCCATTATCCTTGAATTCCCTGACTTTCCTTATTCAGCTTCAAAAATTTCTCTTGGTTTCCATCAGCATTAGTCTCTATTCTATTAACATTGAACATTTTTTGTTTCTTCTACCTCTGTAAGTGCTTCTCAAAAAATGCTTTTGCCAGAAATCACAGTTTCATCCCAAATGTATGCATTTCCTCACAACCATTTCCATTTTATCCATTTTAATGTCATCATAATTTTCCTTATTTCTTTTTTAAATCTAACCAAGTTAATTTGATGCCATATATTTACCCCCATACTGCTTTTGCAGGCTACAAAAACACCACAAGAGCATTAAAAAATTACAGACTCTAAAGTACTAAAAATCAAAAAGAAAAAATCTTTTTAGTTACACAATAGTTACACTATTTATTTTTAAGCATATGCCTTTAGAATTAATATATATTAAATTAACTAATTAATAGAATAGAATTTAATTAATATATATAATAAAGAAGTTTTCTCATTTCTACCTTGTTGATGTTTTTCATGTTTCTACCTTGTTTCCCAGTAAGGCTGTCCAAAAAACATCAGAGAAAAATAAAATTCTTATAGTCCCTCTGACCTACTCCTAGCTGCACTGAGCTTCCTACAGCTTAGGGAGCAAGTCAAGCTCACAAGAGAAGAAACTGGCCTTTAAATAGGAGTAATCCAGTTCCACATCTCCTTCCACTGACATGGTTTTAGTCCAGAATCCTATGACTTGGTAGTTGGTTAGCAAATTTTAAAACTGCAAGCACAGTTTTAAAAACATGTTCATTATTAATTGCCTATAATTAGAAAAAACCAAGTGCTTATAACAGGCAGCTTCACCAGCTGCCACACATCCTAAACCCAATGTATGCCCAGCACTGCCAGGATCAGAATTTGCCTTTTCCAGCTTTATCAGAGCTCTGGGAGAGCTGATGCTCACTCAAACTTATTAGTGAGTGTTGGCTGGTTGGGAAATGTCATGAAGTCATCTTATCTTTGAAGAATTGTGGTTTTCTGGCACCTACATATGCTTTACTCTAATATAAAATTATTCTCAGAAGCTTTATGAATGGCTCTGTAATTGTCCTTGACAGAACAACACTGCAGATTCCAATTTCTACATGTTGTAGTTATGCTTTCCACAGACAAACATATCATGAGAACAAACATTCCTGCTGCAGCTCCAGTTTTAAACAAGGATGGATCCAGAGGCACTGGCTGGGGAAGGAGCAGTGTCCAGTTTGCCTTAATGAAGTGGGATTATATATATTATTTACATATATAAATATATGTGTTTGTATAATTTAAATTATGGCTTCAGATGGATCAAAAAATTCATTCTCTGGTCCCTAAATGTACTAAGAGGCTTTCTGCTGAACTTTGCAAGCTTTAGACTGTGTGCTATGAACTTCATGAAGATACAGAAGCACACCCTCTTCACTACATTCCCAAAGTCATTTCCATCTAGGGAATACCGACAGGTAAAATATGGGATAGAGAATCCTACCAGACCTTCCCAGAGCAGAGGGTGACATGGTCAAGCTGGCTCACCCAGATTACCCCAGAGAACAGGAGAGCACAGGATTTACCTTGTGGTATGTGGAAAACTTCCAAGCACTGAACACAGGTGAGGAGGAGACTGAAAATATGAGAGAAACAAAGAGAAAGTGAGCACAGATGTGGAAGTGGCGCTTCATCTAACAAAAGAAGCTCCCAGAATCTCAGATTATATCTAACAAATTTCAGTCATACACTGCCACACCAGTAGGACTCTGCCTTATCATGAAATCATTTGAGTCCCACAGCAGGAGCATAGCCCAGGCCTCTCACCTTCTCAGCACTCCTCCTAACTATAAATTAATTTTTTTTAATACTTTATTACCCTCAGAAAATCATGAAACTTTTCCATTCTTTCATAGCAGCAATCTAAAATGAAATTAGTAAACCATCTTAGCACTTCCATTTTCTCGTATACAAATCATGGACTATGAAGTCTTATCAATTAATTTGGTATTTTAAAAAAGCCATTAGCTCTTTCTTATTTTAACATAGGAGACAGAAACTATTCCTTTCCAGAGGATGTCTGTATTCAGTCTAATTCATCCAGATGTTAAACATAATTGTGCCTGCCTTTGGGCTGGGGCAGACAGAAATGCAATATCCAATTACTACAGAACATTTCACTGGAACAAGAAGAAGCCACCAAATAAACACAAGAAATAATATATTAGACTGCTCTGTTCCTCTGGCAAATATTGCATTCCAGTATTTTCCCATAGCTTTCATTTGGGCAGGATTCATAAGCATTTATGCTTAATCTCACTAAATGTATCACTGGTTTCCACAACAAAAAATGAAAATGTGGATTAGTAGTTAAAAATAATCTGGAAATATCCAATAGTTACTTTAGAGTAGGTTTAGTGGTGGGGTGGAGGTTGTTCAGAATTAGGGGCAGAAATCAAACCCCTGGTCTGCAAAGAGCATCACAGAATGGTTTGGGTTGGAAGGGTCCTTAAAGATCACCTTGTTTCACACCCTGCCATGGGCAGGGACACCTTCCACTAGACCAAGTTGCTCCAAAGCACATCCAACCTGACCTTGAACACTTCCACAGATGGGGCAGCCACAGCTTCTCTGGGCAGCCTGTGCCATGGCCTCATGACCCTCACAGGGAAGAATTTCTTCCCAATATCTAAACTAAATCCACCCTCCTTCATCCTCCCTCCAGACATACTGCAAAACTAGCAGGAGATGTCAGAGGAAAAATGCTGGGGGAAATTAATTCAATTCTGGGAAAATGCAGCACTCAGAGCTTTTGTGGGAGATTTTCCCAAAGCAGGTGATGCCAGGACAGGTATTCACTTCTGATGACAGATGGGTAGTTCAGAGAGCAGTGGCAGTTTCAGTGAGAGGATCTACTGGGTACATACAAACAAGGGACCAACTGATTCCCTATCTGTAGCACTTCATACCAACTAGACCCCACTCAAACAGAAAGGTGTGAGTTTTTGCAGATCTGCCTTTCTACATTTAACCCATTCTACAGAAACTTCTCCTCTGAGTTCCCAAATCAGTCCTCTATAACCTGTAACCAACCATCAATGCAAACATTGCCTGTGTTGGAGGATCACTAAGTACATTTGTACCAAGGCAGCTATTTTCTGCGTAAAAATGTCTACCTGCCACATGCCTTACCTGACCTATTAAGCATAGACCTAGATTTTATTTATTCTAAAAAACCCCACATAATCTGCACACTCAAGGATAGAGCAGAGCTCCTATGTTTTTATTAGACTCAAGTGACACTCTAGACTGTGCGTGTCCACAGCAGGGGTGAGATTGGTCCCTTACACACTACAACACACTGTTAATTTTAGCATTTTAAAGATAATTTTCTGTTACAAATTCAGTTCTGTCCTCAATTATTTGGTTACATGTGGTGGCCGGTGAACATACATTACAAGGGAGAGAGAGTTTTCAGTAAGAAAAGTCTCTAGTACCCCAAGAACCACTTCATGTTAGAGTGGCCAAAAAGGCTTTTCCCAAGAGGCATTGTTCTGTTATGTTAATATATCCCAGTTTGGATTCCCCGGTTGGCTGTTAGCCTCTACCCCCTCGTCACTCCGTCAGAGCTTCTCCATTGGTCCCTGTTCCCTAGTCCTGCCTTTTCCCCGCCCCTGGGCAAAACTGTGAACCTCGTGATCATGTTCGCATTTGCCTCTGCTACCTTTGACAGCGTCGAAGCAGTAAACGTTCCTGCCGGAACGCACGCAAATGCCCTTCTCGACTCTTTGCTACCGACTATAATACTGAGCCCACCCGTGCTTCTGTGGGGGCACGCGGGACCCCACGGAGCCGGGCAGGGACATTATTAGTTACATTCACATATTTCCCTATGAAAATGGCCTATTTCACAGTCAGAGATCCCAAGGACAAGCCCTGAAGTTCAGGTGGCCTGGTGCAATCATGTGTGCCTAAGACAGCTTCCAGCCCCAAGTTAAACATTTCAAAATGTGGGTTTAATATTTTCCAAGATACATCCTGCCCCTTCCTCTGTTTCCAGGCTGTCTTTTACAGAAGAGTGCCTCAGATTGGAACGCATGGACTTTGGCAGCATATGCTCTGCAAGGCACGTGAAAGCTGAGTCAGCCCTTGGTGGGGAGAAAGGATTGAGAGAAAACAGAGCACCTGGACACCTGTTTGTCCAACATGATTCTTTCTTCTCACACCACCATCCACCAGCTCATGCCTGGCCCTAGACGGGCTCTTGCAATATGTTAAGTCCCCCCTCCCCAGTGGGACCACTGGCTCTGCCTGCCCCATGCTGCTGAGCTGGGACAAGACACACTCTACACCTCCCCTTTTGCTGAGACCTCCCAAACCACCTCTAAATGGCTGCCACGATGCCATAAGCACCCACACACTGGCATGTGTGCCACAATGCCACAGGCACCCACACACTGGCATGTGTGCCACAATGCCACATCTCAAGCACCCAAACCTATGTATCACACAAATTCTGCATCAAACCCTGTGAGGTCCAAGGACATGTGTGGTGTCCCCCAGCTGCTCAAAGGACACTGTTGAGGTGAAGGAAAATCTGCTTGTCAGGAAAGATGAGTGAGCTCATCCACCACACACTGTGACCCTCAAAGGTCTGCACCTGGGATCTCACTGAATCCCTCCCCAAACACATGCACTTATCCACAGGCTAAGGAGCAGTTACTTAGACCATGGATCAGCAGAACCACTGTTCTCCAGACTTACAGCAAACACAATATAAGCAACTGTAACCAGAATGTTCTTTTCATTCTTTTCTTGCATAAAGCAAATACACAAATAGAGAGCACAGCAACTGGTGGAGACAATATGTACCAGGTACAAGCATCTAAAATACACACTGAGATGTTGTTTGGTTTTGTTAGAATCATAGAACTACAAAATGTTTTGGGTTAGAAGGGACCTTAAAGCTCATCCAGTTCCACCTTCCCTGCCATGGGCAGAGACACCTTGCATACACCAGGTTACCTGTTAGCTCGAGCAATCTGAAGGCATGTTCACAGTGAGTACAGACAGTGCAAATTTTCTACCTCCAATATTCTCTTTATAAAACAGAAGCCAGTGCTCTGGTTCCACATTCCAGCTGTGCCCACAGGAAAGATTTCAAAGTCAGTGAAGCAGAACTTCTGCAGATCACAGCCTGAAGAGTTCTCAATGCACTCCCAAGTGTCAGAGGCGATTCCCATCTCTCACCTGGTCACCACATCACTGGGATGTCTCTGGGGCAGGAGGTGGTTCTGTGGGCATCACAGCTGCAGGGTGGCTGTCACAGGCTGGACACTGTCCTGGATTTATGGTACTCTGGTGCACAGCAGCAGTACAGCAGCAGTGGAGAAGGAAAGCAAGCAAATAGTGGGCTGGGCTATTTCATTATCTCACCAGTCAATCATTAACAACAGGGCTGTTTCTGCCTGAGCTCTTGGCTGGCAGCCATGACTTCCACATGAGCACAACTGAAAAGTTCCATGAATATGCTGCCAAGGCCACAGAGGAGAGACCAGGTGAGGCCTCTCTGCCCTGCAACCCAAAGCACTCCTGTGCATCCCACCAGGATGTCACCACTCCAGGAGCATCCCTCACCTTGTCCCATGTTGTCCCCAACTTGGTGTCACAGCACATGGGCCAAGAGCCCTTGCTCTGGGGCAGTTGAGAAGCACTGCTAGACAAAAACTAATTAAATCCAACTGAAAGTAATTAGATTTAATACAACAAAGTAGTTAGAGTTTATTTTCTTAAAAGATTATGTACTGCTTTCTTAGGGGGAGAGACAAAGGATTGTACAGTAAAAGATAATGCAGGTCAAGGCAACTCTGAAGCTGTGTTTTATATGCCACAGGTTTTGTTTTGTGGGGCTTTTAAATTATTTCTAAGTATTTTGTTAATACAAGGCACAGAAGGCACACAGATTGAGGCCTTCATCTATGTTATGTGACTGAATCAACTCAAGCCTCTGCAATAAATCCTTTCTGCGTCCCAATATATGTGATGAAGCCTGATATATTTTATAATGGTGAGATGAATTCCCACTAGTTTCCAGCTGGGCTTAAAAAATAAGCTAATTTAAGGCCACTATTTTTTCCCTCAAACAGCTGGATAATGCCATGCAGGCCACAGCTCTACAGTTTGCTATGTATTGTCTCTCAAGGGAAAACTGGGCATTCCTTCCACATTTCCTACAAAAATAATCTGCTCACCTGTGACTATGTTGTTTTTACATGTTGGGAAGGAGAAAAGTGGTGTCCAGTGGGAGATAGACTGAGCCTTTGGGTTGGGCCTGACCTCACCCTGTTCTCTGGCAAGGCTGTGCAAATGCCATCACAGAGAGCTTGGAACTGGGTTTACTGCAGAGCAGCTGGAGAGGACAGGAATCATTTTGTTGGTAAAGTCTCAATCCACTTCTCCTGAGCATGAAGAGCCTCTGGAATACTATTCACTGATTATTAATCCATATTTGAGGTTTTTCTGTGAGCAACCACCCAGGCTCCTCTTCAAAATCCTGTATACGAATAGACTGTCCCACAGCCCAATTTTTTTTACCAGCACATGTCTTCAGTAGCTCCCCAAGTATGGAGAAGGACTCCTGAGAAGTTACTCAGGAACTAACTCAGTGTTTAGTCATTGTGTTTAATGCTGTTTTCACCCAGCAGTGACTTGGTATCTGATCGAGTGTTCTGGAGGTGAGGGGATGTCTCCAGCAGTCTGAGAAATGAGAAGGAAAAAAGTCCTGCACTGCAGGAAAACGGCAAACCTGAGCAACCCTTCTGCCAGGTGATGAGCAGAGCTCTGGTTTGGGGACAGAGCTGGCAATCCCAGTGGTGCCTCCTCTGCACAGGAACTTCTGTACATTCCTTTTGCCAGTGAAACATTTGTGCAGGTCCTTCAGAGAACGACCAGTTTGCAATAGTGCTGCAGACAAGCCTGGCCTCAGTCCTGCAGGAATAATCAAGGTTCCAGCATACCACTTGAGAAAATAAAGGAAGTCAAAGCCATCATTCCCACCCTGCACCTCAGAGGGTTAATTCACCAGCTCCTGCCTCTCCCAGGATTCGAACAGCTGAGCCCTGCAGCAGAGCTATTCACCGAACAGGGTTTGATTTGGCTCTGGGATTCATCACAGATCTTTGTAAGGTTTGGCCGTTATATAAGGAGATTTTTTGAAGACACTTCAGCACATCAGATTTGAGAGTGTCCGTACTTTTCCAGACACAGTACAGTGCCTGACTTCTGTCTCTGTGAGACAACTATGCAGACATCCAAGTTCAAGGGTCCTTATGAAGCATCTCTTGTATGTTAATTGGGGATGAACAACACTCTTCTTAACACACTGTTGTCAGGATAAACCCACTAAAAACTGTGGGAGTCTTGAAAGCAAACACAATCTCCACATAACTTGAGGGTGCTGAAAGACTCTGCAAGGTGCAGAGTGTCAGCAGATTGCCTGACAATTTGCAAAATGGCAAAGCCTTGGGAAAATAGCCCTGTCACCACAGTGTCACCAAACGTGAGCTCTAAACCAGTGGAAATTTTAACAGTAACTTGCACTAATACACAGCACTGTGAGTGTGATAATAGCATTCAGTAATTATAAAATTATTCCCAACTATAAATCACATTTTCCAAATGCTCCTCCTCACTTATAAACCATTTGCCTTGTAAAGAAGTTATTAAATGTTTCATATGGTCTGCAGCTCTAGTGGTGTGTGTCTCACAGTGGCAAATTTTTCCAAGACTGGATTCCTGGAGCGCTCTGCACTTACACTCACATATGGAACACTGAGCAGAGCTAAGATGGAGCAGGTGGGAGCTCCTCTAGGGCCCTAACTGTCACAGTAAATTCATGTGTCACAAGTATTAGCAATTAAACCTTCCCACTGCCTTCACATGAAGTACTATAGATTTGGGCTGAATAATTGCCTTTTGCTCTATCCTTGGATTCAATCACAGGGTAAGATGTTTAATGACTAGTAACAATTGAACGAGATGTGATGGGACACCCCCAAAAAGAGAATTTACAGCTGCTCGTGGCAATTAAAAACACTGGAACACATTAGTGTCAGACAACATGACAGAATCAAGGCAAAAACCTCACCCCTGTACCAGCCACGAGTGCTCTACCATCCATCACCACTAGGAAATAACCAAAGTATTCTCAGGATATTTACAAATCACAAAGTTTGCTTAGTTTTGCAATTGATAAACTTATGGTAACAATAATAAACAGGGCCAAGAGTTAAAATAAACAAGGGATTTTATAAGAACAAAATAGCTGATGTTCATTTTACTTGTCCTTTGGTACCTAAACTTTTAGAGTACATTGACGTGTTTTCAAACTTTTCTTCACACCCAGAAATATTGATATACACAGTGAGTTCTTAATTGAAAGCTAGGACTTTCAGGGGAGCCTTGAATTTTTACAGCTGTTGCTTTCAGAGATGCATAAAACCTCATTACACCCCTGATAACCATGTCAGTGGTTGCCATCAGCATGACTTTCATTTCCGAGCACTGCCACAGTCACCACACAAAACTGCTTGAGAGTAGAAAAGTAATAACTAGGATTATAGGCCAAAGTTTGCATCTCAGTGCTACTTTACAGATTTGCTGCCTAATCTATACTGTGCTGGGATGTGTCCTGCACTCATGCGCTGCTCCTGAAGGCAGGAACTTACAATTCTGGGTAAAACCTGCAAACATCAATGATCAACACAACCAGGTGAGATGTCTGCTCCCCATTCACTGGCACCCCACATTCTGCCACTGCCCCTTTACTGCCAGTGGACAGTGCCAGCACCAGAGAAATACATACAGGCAGCAGGGACAGCAGAGAAACTCAACATTAAAATAATTTCTCATGGCTGTGACTGACTCTTCTCTCAAAGAGCCCCAAATACACCAAAACAACTATTGAACCCCATTAGGCAGAATAAAGTAAACCCCAGTGAGGAGCTGCGGGCAGGGCTGGCCAATCCCCCTGAGCCCTGTGGGGCTGTTCCCAGCATTCTGCCTTCCGACCTTTTTTTACCAGGTGTTGGAAAGTGCAGTCCCAAGGGGAAACAACACAAATAGAAAATGTTGCCCATAAACCCTCCCTTCAGCCAGAGGGCTGTTACTTCTCAGGGTTATTTTCATTCCTTGGTATCAGCTGCGATACAGATGACTGTGCAGTTACTTGCTGCAGAACTAGGTCAGTGGCAGCACTGGTATCAAGGAAAAATAAGAGTCCTGGGGTTTAGCCACCAAAACCATCCAAGTAACAACAGCCTAATGGACAAATAATATCCCTGAGAGATCTCTTCAACCCCAGACTTCACAGACGTGGCTGCCCTACCTAGTGACCATACCAGGGCAGAGGACTAAGGCAGTGTCATTACAGACACTTACTATTTTTTCACTAGAAACCAATAATTCCTACAGGAGTTAATCCTTCTTCATGACCTTACAACAAACATAACCAGCTTTTTCTTTTTTTTTTTTACATTGCCTATTATCTAGTTAATTGGTAATAGTTTATAGAAGAAAGGTTAACAGAGTCTCTATTGTTCTAAGTCATCCTGGTGTTCCATGGATCAAAGACAGGTCCCTGTGTTTCTTCAGTCTCCGGTTTAATAAAAAATGTTCTGCAGCCAAAGCAACACAGAGGAGTTTCCTTTCCTCATGCTTCTTCCAAGGCTGGTTTCCCAATTCGCAGCACTACAAGCAGTTGCAAGGAACAGGGTTTTTGGCTGCAGCATGGAGCAGAAGGAAGCAGCTATGTGCTGGGGAAAGCACACTTGCCAAAAACTACCTTAATTTGATATGGCTGCTTTTAGTCATGTAAATCTTCACTAGGAGTTTTGACTGAGTAAGGTTACATGATTTGTCCCTGGTAAAATAAATATATAAAAGTAGATCTTTAGGTGGGAAAAATCAAATCATATCTGGAAGCCTCATTAGAAAAGTAAACATTATATTATATTTAGCCAACCAAATTTTGTTTTTTCCATCTGAAACCATGTTGTGAGCACATTTAAGTAGTACACCAACAGTGTCTGGGCTCTTTGAACCCATAGGAAAATCTTCAGAGAACATCCTGTCACACAGCACTGGGACATCTTCACTTTCTGATTCAAAGGGCAGTACCAGACTGGATATGTGGTTTTAGTTAATTTCACTGTCTAATATCGTTTCTCAAAGCAGCTGAACTTCATTTCCTATGGCTCATAGATCACCAGTTATCCCTGGGCCTCAGAGCAGAATCTGCTCAAGCCATTTAAATGGAAATGAGTCAGAGCTGCTGCTGGAAGGGGAGAGATTGCCTTTACGTCATCTCTTCCCTGTCCACTACACCAGCCTTGCTACATCTCTAATACTCGAACGCTGCTGATTTATTGAGCTGAAAGAGTTAACGGAGGAATTGGGTGAATGTTAAGCCAATGTCAGGAGAAAGAAGAGAGAAGAGAGAGAAGGATGCTGCTGAGCTTCCTTCAACATGAAAAGGAGTGTGGGCATGAAACATAAAAAGCATTAGGGCCTGTCCCTCCAACCTGGGATCCCTTGATCTCATTGCAGAGGTGTATGCCTGGAACACAGATGTGTATCCAGCACTCTGCCATCAAACAGAGATTTACCAGAAATCTCCCTTGAGTCTGATAATGATTCCACACAAATCAATGGCAAAACTTTTTCTTTAAATGAGAGAGCCTTCAAAAAAGAGTCAGGGCATTTTGCTTGGGCAATGTGTCATTCATCAGAAGCTGTACGCTTTCATTTTCCCAGATATTCATAAAACCAGACTATAAACACAACTTGTCACTACATTAAAAAAAATGTGTTCAGGAACCACACTTGCATCCAGGTATTAAAAGAGTAGCATAGAGTGCAAATAAACAGCTCCCATAGGAAGAGCGATCTGTTTGCTTCTTTAACCACAGTAAAATGCCAAAGTAAGAAGAGAGGGACATCATGGTTCCTCTGGGTCAAGGGTCCAGCTGAAGAGCAGCAATGCCAGCTGCTGCCTGCTTTTGTTATCACGTATGCTCTGCTCTCCTCTGCACTTAGAAAAATAAGTTCCAAGGGGGGCTCCTGGCAGGCTGTCACTCCAGTTGTATACAGAGCAAGGCAGCAGCTGACTCTCTGCTTTCCCTCACAACACTCCTGCACAATGGGGGCATTGTTACAGGAGGCTAAATAAATCATGTGGTCATTAGATGTCAAAGAAAAAGGAGCATTACACAATTAAGTTCCAGGTACAAAGCAAGGCAGCTTTGCCATGGTCCCAGATAAACCAAGGTACAGCAATGAAGCTGCAGCCCAGCAGTGGGGGGGCACTTGAGGCAAAAATTACTGGGAGACAACAGAGACAGAGAACATGAAGGTCTGAGTTTTGAGGACAGACTAATTCAGAATAATGACTGACAACAGATGTTTCTTTCTCGTGTGCTTTTGTTTTCTGCAATGGAGCTTTTAAATGTATAGACCCAACAGGATCCGAACAATGTCTATGCAATGTAGACTCTGGTTATGGACTCCTCATCCTGGAAGTGTTCAAGGCCAAGGCTGGACACAATTGGAGCAACTTGGTCTAGTGGAAGGTGTCCCTGCTCAGGGTAGACTGGGTGAAGCTGGATATCTTTAAGGCCCCTTCCAACCCCAACCATCCTGTGATTCTATCAATGTAGCATTTGAAAAAAAAAAAAAATCAGGCTGTCTCCGAATGCAACTTGAGCACATATTATTTTCACAAGTAAAAGCAGTATTATTCTAATAATCAAACACTAAAAAGGGTCTCAGAGCGCTCCAAGCAAACCTGGCTCATTAATAACAGAACATTCAGATGCGGTGTTAGTTTGGCCAGGAGTCTGGAAGTGCCAGTTAACCACTGAAATTCTGGAGTTCCCCTAAACTTCAGAAGGCATTGGGATGAGAGAATGATATCAAAGCCATTTTACATTTAATATTTTTAGGAAGCTGTACTAGTTTGAAAACAAACCAGTGGGAGGCACCAAGTCAGAATAACAATTTAATGGGGAAATTAAAGAAAAGGAAAAAAATAAAAAGAAAACACTGGTTCAAACTGACAGAGTCAAGATACAACCTGAGTCCCTGTTAGGCAGGGTGGTGGTAGCAGTCTGGTAGAATGGTGGCTGCAGTCCTCTGAAGTGGTGATCCTGTAGAAAAGGGTCTGCTCTTCCTCAGAAAGTCCAGTGGTGGCTGTGTAGTTTCTGTCCTCTGGAAATCCAGTGGAAAGGGTTCTCTCTGGTGTTCAGAGTCCCAGCTTATATCCACGATAGGATGCTTGGTTCCTCCCTCTGGGTGGAGCATCTCACAATGGGGTAATGAGTCATGAGGCCAAGTGTTGATTAGGCTCATTAACAGAAGATAGTCCGGAGGGAGTTATCTCTGAGTCAGGCGGCAGGACAATGATGGGCCATTAACAGAAAGACAGTCTGGGGGGAGGAGGCAAGGAAACACTGCCCCACCTGATTTTAGCAGCTCGTGAGGATGGTAATAGAATACACTGCAACCCAGGACAGAAGCACATATTTTCTTTTCTATGAAACATTCATGCTAATAAGAACCTTATCCTGCAAGCCATGCACAATGGAAATTTCTGAACAGCTTTTGCAAGAGTTTTCACTATGGAAAAAAACTCAGGAACAAATTTCAAGATGCTTTTCATGTGGTAAAGTTGCAAATTATTAACACAAAACAGGAAGCACACAAGGTGTCAGTTCTGAAAGTCCTGTGAGGGGATATACAAGATGCTACAACTGAGCTCTGCTTTTCAAATTTGATTTTATGTACGTTAAAAGAAGCCATTTTACTAGATACACCATGTGAAATTCTATTAGTCTCATCTAATGATGACAGTTGACTTACAAACCTGGAAAAAGTTTATTTTTTGTTTAATATGTGCAAAATCCTTTTGTTTTACCATTCTGTTTTATATAATTTAAGCAAAATTACTCGCAATATATATATTTATATGTATAAAGGTGCTTTGAACTCAACACTTCTCAGACACAGAGCTGAGGAAATCTCCTCAATGGACAGATTTGGGGCTATACAGCTACTTATCCACTTCCATGCAGTAAGTTAAGGGCAAAAGGGAGCAAGTTGGTTATTTCCAATTCCCTGCTCTATTGACCAGAGCAGATATCCCGTGTTAGGTAACTGTGCCCAAGGCAAGCTTTGTGGGCATTGGCAGGGTCACTTCATGTTATGGCTGCAGATTCTTAAGCCCAAGAGACCCGAAAGTACCATGAGTAAGCTCAAATTCCATTGGTGTGTTAGAAGAGGTTCTACTGAGCTTCCCAAACCCCCTCCCCCCCCCACCCAAGACACCTCTGAAATACCATCAAAGCAATTCCACAGACCATGCTGCTTAACATGGACATGGGATGGAGGTGTCTCCTCTGTGCTGGTGCTTGGGATCTGATGTGGGGGAAAGGAGAGCAGCTGGTGCCAAAGGAAAGGCAGGGAGGGACCGAGACATCTGAGTTGCTTAGAGTACTTAGAAGTACATCCATGTACTTCAAAGCTTGGCTCTGGTTCTGCATCTGTCGGATCCATGGGCTGTTCAGCCCTTGCTGGGAAGCATCACATGGTAGAAGCATTAGCTGAGCTTCCCGAGGAACAGATGCTGCTTATGGAGAAAGTCAGAGTGTCCAGTTAATCAACTTATTTCAGCCAAGGGTTTGTAGAGAATTCTCATGTGATTGGAACTAGAAACTCAAAATTTTGCACTGGTAGAAGCATGAGAGACATGAACCTTGCCAGCCAAGATCTGCCTGGAACTGCTTTTTGGCAATGTCCATCACACACATCTTCAGTTTGACAAATGAATCAGTTAAGCAAGAATTGCTTCAAATCTTATCAGAAATCACTTTTTCAGCTTATCTACAAAAAAATTGAAAGTACAGGAGTTTTGTGCCAATTCCCCCCCAAATTAACTCCTTTTTCCCCCCAAGGTATTCAAAACCATCAAAGAATGACAAAACTGTGTACATGGGTGGCAGTATAACCAACAGCCAGTAACTTGGCAAGGGCTGCAAAACACTCCTGAAAGAGGGACACTTTTTTTAGGTGGTTAACTCCCGCGAAGGCCTCCTTGCAGTGCTGGAGGCAGCTAAAGCAGCAAACACCATGAGGACAGAACTCTTACCCCTCTGATAATACAATTAAATTGTCTTGGAGTATCTACAAATGGTCTCCAGCAGCAGGGACAGGTGAAGGAACAGGAAGAGGGAGGCAGAGACAGGAGCAAACTGTATACCTGCCATAAGAACAACCACACTAGGCCTGGATTAGACAGAAGTGTGTCTGACCTTAAGCTGGAAGGACCCTTGAATGTATAAATTCCTCAGCAATGGGGGCTATGGGCCATTGTGGGGATCAGCCCAGCATGGATGAACAAGCACTCCTGACACAAGCCAAGCTATTCTGGGCTGGAGAGCTCAACAGGGCAGGTTGGAGAACTGAGACACTGGTCATTTCTCAGGACAATTTTGACAGTGTCAGTAACTTAAAATTGCAAATGCTTGGGTTTCTGCAACATATGGTGAAAAGTAATTCTTGAGTCTTCTACAAATAGGCCTGTAAAAATGGCTTGTGATATTTTAGATACCAGAAAATTTAACTATAGCAATAAATATGCAGCCTGGTGTGACCACTACAAAGGCAGAGAGCAGACCCCAGCAATCAGATTCATGGTGATCAGTCACAGAAGTCTGACAAACCCTGGGGTCAAACCTTTATGTTTTACAGGCTCTCAGATAGTAAAATACTTTTTGAGGTGAGTTTTGTGACAATCTAAACCATTCATTTCACAATCCATGGAAAGGTTGTTGACAATCTAAAAATATTTATAATTTTATATTAGTAACATTTTTCCATACAAAAAACCCTTGCTGATTTATATTGATTATCATAAAAATTATTAGCATTAAATACTTGCTTCAAAGCAGGACTGATATTTTATGAGTATATATGCATAATTACTCCTGGGCAGGTGAAGAGCAAAATGGTATTTTTTAATTCTGACCATACTCCTTTCCTGTTCTTGGAGAAAACTGTATAGTAACTGGGGCAAGTGCAGAAAGTTCATGAGCCAAGAAATAATCTTACATAGTTCCATACATGGAATGCTGCACCAAGAATAAACACCCAAAGAAGAGAGATGTCATTTCATATTCGTGATGAAAACCAGGCATGTCTGTTTATTCCTGAAACGTTCTGAGTGTATCAGCATTGCTTCACATTTCCTGCTATTTTTTCTGACAAATGTTTATCCATCTGACTGGAGTATTCTAGCTGAAAATGTATGCATGCGATTTTTTAAAACCATCAGATAAACATTGCAACTGTTTGAGAACAAGTTTCAGGATAACACACTGTCCTCTCACAGTTAAAAATAATAACCTGTCAATCCTTTATGAAACAGGAGCCCTTTTCCTTTACAGTTCAGACTGAACACCTGGCAAGGATCAACTATTGCCCCAGGTGCTCGGGTTTGACTCATTGGTGAAATCCAAGTATTCTGAATTTAGGACTGAATTTAAATCCCTGAACAAGTACTTTGCATAAATTCAGTAGAAACTCGATGTATTAAAGTTTCCATGCAGTCAATCCACAGTTTACAAAGTTAGCGTTGAAATTTCCTTTGTGTTATTTCCTGATTTATTTCTGAATTACCTCCTTTATAAAGAATTAAATCTTTCAGACTGAAACTTTTTTTAGACTAAACTGCAGCTTTGAGAAAGGTACCTAACTAGCTCAAGGAACCCTTCTGACAGCTCCTCTTCCCTCAAATTTGGCACTGACCAAGCCAACAGCAGTTGCAGTGGGAGGCATGCTGGCACAACCTCAGGTGCTACAGCCCTAAGAAGAGCACCTCACAGTTCAAATCAGCTAATTCAGTTTGCTTTTACTGTGTGCCAGAGGATCTGTCACACAGTAAATACTCAAAATTTTAATCACCAGTGAGAATATCACATATAATATTAATACAGAACGACATTGCAGACCAGTGCAGAATTGCCATCATTTGCTACGTGCGCCAATCAAAACATTCAGTCCTCAAAGCATCTGTGAAATCACACACTTAAAGGTATGTTTTCTATACGTAATTATTTGTGGAAAAGAGCAGTTTTTCCTTGGAAAGACAGTTTAAGCCCAACAGAAGTAATTCCCAAACTTTCCAACTCTAAAGTCATGCTGTACAGTTTTTTACCCAGTTCTTCAACTTTAATAGTTAAAAACTATTAAACTGGGAAAACTCCCAGTTTAAGGACTAATATTGCCAAACCAAAGCAGATGCTGCTTCATGTTCTCACAAGGGATTAGAGCCTGACACTTCATGTCATACCAAACAGGATACTGTTACCAAAAGGAAACCAAAGAACTCAGATCTTTGCAATTGAAATTTATATGGAAATACATCTGAAGGAACAACTGGAATTTAAAAGCTCTACAGTCAGCTTCTCCTAACCCTTTCATTTAAAAGGCTAGACAGCACTTAAGATCTCTATATTATTTTAACCAGTACAGAGCAATCAATTTTTACATTTCCAAAGAAGTTACTACAAAGTGATCAAGAAACTATTCTTTTAAAGTCATGAGACAAGCTTTTACAAATAAGAAGCTCTAGTAGTTGTGTCAATTTTCTGTCAACAATTTTTGTTCTATACTGACACCTGCTGACCATTTCTTCTGTCTAGTCAGTTTTATTGTATCACAACTTCATGCATATATCAGTTGGCCAAATAAACCTAGTATTTTAGTCAGATGTCTTCTCCTTCAAGAATTTACAGAGTAGGTGTATGTATTTTATCTATCCATATGTTAGATACATGTGTGTGTATTTATGTGCCTGTACTTGTATACATACACACACATTTACAAAACCCCTGTAAGTACTGGACTGCTCATGTCTGCTGAAAGAAGTTTTCCAAACTTCTCTGGAGCAAAAAAAGGTTTCTGCCTTTTCTGCCATTTTAGACACATGCAAGGGAATCAAGTCTCTAGAGAGTTGTAAACAGCATGAAAAAAGCCTCGTGTACTAGGATGATGTTCTCTGTGACTACTGCCCAAGAAAAGAGGCCATGGGGTCATCAGGTCTCTGCCGTTTCATTCTGTAGGCCTCCATTTCCTCTTCTGTTGGCTCCCTTGGTTCATACTGGCTGTTGTACGGTCTTTTCCTCTCATCTAGCTGCATGATTTCTTTGACATGGAGAAGTCGAGCCTCTTCTGCATTTAGTGCCTGAAATGAGAGCAAAGGGAATCAAAAATTCTACAATGAAAGTTAAACAAAAAAACCCCTACAATGAAGGTTTGTCTTAGACGCTTGTATGATGAACAAGGAGCAAGCACAAGGGTGAGATAAGTAATGCACATCTGTCTGGCCCCCCCCCAGCACATTTCACTTAATGCTCATTTTTTAGTATTTAACATAAAATGATGGTAAAATGCTATTTAGTAAACAAGACACTTTAATCTCCTTCCAAATGTCAAAATCAAGTAAGAAACTCATAGGATTTACCTGAAATATAATCATGATCTAGCAAGTACGAATGAGTTGTTTGTTAGTTTTTGTTATATATTTGGGGTTTTAATTTTTAAATGCTTTGTGTTATCTCATTCCTCAAACTACTATTGTTGCTACTGGAAAAGAAGTTGCATTTGTACCCTGCTTTAATTAAACATGGTTTGAACGGGTTTCTTCTCTGAGCAGCCCAAGGCAGGCTGCTGTGCCCAGGGGAGCATGCTGCTGCTGAACAGTGGATGGCTTGGGGCATGGATTTACTACATCAACCATGAGACTGGGCCAAGCCTGGGATACCAAGTGATAAGATTTAACAGTGCCTTTGATCTCTCCATCTTTCTTCAATACACAAATCATTGTGTTTTGCAATGTCTTTTATAGACCTACAGGTGTAATAGATGCCTAGATAGGAAATGTTCTAAGTCATCTAAATTAAGTCTTCCAAAACTAAATATTTATTGAATTTTTGCCTGAGGAGTAGGGGATGGACTTTAGAACATCTAACAGCATTTAAAATTTGATTTAGCTCAAATTTAGCATCAAAGTGTCCCATGGTATATCACCAAGATAAAGAACTGATGCTGTAAAATATGTCATGTTCCTTTTGCCACAAAGCCACTGAAGATTTTAGTACACCTTTTTTAGTTTTTCTTGCTTCTTTTTCTCTTCACCCTCACTGTCAGAATTTGAGCTCTTCTTGTGCTTCTTCTTTTTCTTCTCTTTCTGTTTCTCTTGGTGGATCTGTAAGGTCGGAAACAAGTTACTGTTAAGATTCAACATGCCAACATTAATAATGCCCAAACCACTAAATCCAAACTTCTATTAATGCTACTTGAGAGCTTAGTTTTCAATGGAGATGTTAATGCTTTAAGAATGCAGTCTAATAATTTTCAGGCTTATTCTGACTCTACACAATTTTGTAGTTAGACAGATCTTTTAATCTCTTAAAACGCTGAGGAGAAATATCTGTCTTCCCGAGAAAGGGAAACAGCCTACCTCCATCAGTGTTTTGGGTTTTGTCACGTGTTCTTCCTCCCCAGGCTGCTCTTCCATTAAACTTGCTCCTGTATTCTATGCAACAGACAAGAACAAGGATATACTGTTACTGAGCACATTTGAAAGCAGGACGACCAAAAAAAAAATCCCAAAAATCCCTGAAAAACCAACCCCCCACAAAAAGCAAAAGTCTAAACCTTAAGTGAGGAATAAGAATGACTTTTAGCTCTTTCTACATGAATAAACAAGAGAATACTTACAGCAATTTCTTTCCCAGCTTCTCCTGTACAGTAGGAGTATTTGACAAAGGAGTGGCAGCACTTGTAACCCCACTTGCCTTCTTTCCAGTACGAACCCCAAATGCACTGCAAGAGAACACACCACACAGTCACTCCTGTAAGGGGCAGGCTGAAATTTACACCTGAGCTGATATCCTGGTAAGTAAATTACTCAAAAAGTCCAAAAGGAAGCTAAGAGAAATACTTTTGCTATTTTACAGGAGCCTTACAGGTACCCTGTCAAAAAAGAGAACCACAACAGGATGTGGTCAACTCATATTCAAAGTGGAAGGCAAATACAGTAACTTCCCCTTTAGTTTAAGATTGCCATGGCAACTCTTCAAATTCACATCACAACTATGACAACTTGAAGTCTCTCCTTAGCAGAAAAGGGAGAGTGTCACATTGAGACAGAAGAAATATATTTTCTGTTTTAATTATATTGTACTGCATCTTAATATACCTCCAGTTGGATGGTATTTCATTTTTTAAAAATTTTAACATAACCGTGGACTTACTGTATGGTTGTTGATCTTCACATCCTCTTCATACTTAGAACAAGCAATAGCTTTCTCCTGTCCTTTGATGACTGTTCCATGCCTAGAATACTCCACATAATCTTCTGTTTGAGCTAACAGCAGTTCAGGCGGGGGGGCATCTAAATGTTCTTGTCCTCCATACTGAAATGCAAATAGAAATTATGTAATAGTTTTGAAAAAAAACTACCTTTTATGTAGCTAAGCAAATATTTCAAAAACAGCACCTTTGGTACCTTATGAAGAAGGCACAAAAGTGGATGGAGAGAGTTTAATCTTTAGTGATGAGTTAAGACAGAAATACATCATCTCCTATGGCCACTGTGGTATCTTTCGGTGCTTAGTTTTGTGGGGGTTTTTGTGATTTTTTGGTGTGGTTTTTGTTTGTTTGTTTTTGTTTTGTTTTATGCCTGGAAAATGAAAACAATGATACTTCTCACTTAAAGCAGGAAAACTTTTCAGACCAAACCAAAGAGCTCTGGTACAACCAGAGCAGTATTTCCTGTCCCCCTCCAAACTTGAATGTTGACATAGTTAGGATCTAAATGGATTACTTTGTTCTTTTTCAGTTGTCCAAGAAACAAATTGCAAAATATAAAATAAATACTTATCTAGAAGACTGCACCCAAAACTTGAGTCAGAAGGAAATTCAGATTTCTTCAGTGGAGAAATTCTGACAATTAAGGGAGGAGTTCCCAATAATATAAAGAAATACCAGCAGACCTTCGAAGGTCCCTATACTAAATAATAAAATTCAACAGTTGATGAGATAGTGTGTATAAATATAAAAATATTTTTAAGTCTAAGCTGCTGAGAACAGCTGATGCCCTCTCACATAGGATTAGTAATCTTATCTGTTACCCAAGACCCAGACTTCAAACTCAACAGAATTCCTATTAAATAAACCCAAATGCCTATTACCTTCTCTAGGATGCTTTCTTTCTGCTGCGCCTTGAAATCTTCTTTTTTCACTTTGAAGGATTTATAAAGGAGCTCTAATTTTGTAGGGTCTGCTTGAAGATGAACTTCAGAGCCTTTGTCATAAGCCTCCCAGGCAAACACTGTGTACACAAGAGGTTTCACTCAATACTTATTCTAAAACTGACGTACACATTCAAATTACATTCTTTAATTCTGAAGCAATTTGAAAGAAGTCCTCAATCTATAAAAGTTTATTTCTCTTTTGCAAGAAAGCAGCATTGTTAAATATTTTAATATGCCAATTTCCTTCAAAAAACCCCAAAATCAAACCCCACTTACACTGAGTCTGTGCCATTGAGATGGTATCGCCTGTGTAGCGAACAAAGTTGTCACCTGCATAACCAACTCTGCAGAGAAGAACACAATTCTTAGCATTTGTAATGTGATTTCCTCTTAAATACAAACATAGAATTGCAACAGGTAAGTAAAAATTCTCTTGTGTACTAAGAGTTAAGAACAGAAAGAGAAGAAAGTGCATTCAACTCGATACATGAAATGAAAACCTACACTCACTGCAAAGCCATGAAAGCATTAGGCAGCCACTCAAAAACCATGATTTCTGTGTTTACAGGGACACATGACACAGACCTGGAGTTCTGTCTGAGATGCCAAGCACTGCAACTTGGATCTAGTTACACAATAAATATGCATAAACAGTCTGTGATATTCCAGCACAGCGATTCTCACTTCTGGATTTGTGACTCTTCAATCCAGACCCACCATACTTGGCCAAGTTAAATAAAGCCTGGGACAGCTTTATTGCACTCAGTAAAGCTGAGATACTTGTGCACGGCCCTTGAAGAGATGAACAGTCAGTACATGAAACACACGCTGAAGATCAAATAATGCTAGCAATCCAATTACCCACTCTTTCATCTTCCCAAAGCCACTCTGAAAAATTTACAGTCTGTAAAGCTGTGGCAGAAACTTAAGAGTCAACATAGGTCAAATTATGACTTGAGAGAGAAGCAAAAGCATCTGCATCTAAAAAAAGAACTGACTGGCATTACTCTAGCTGGGGGCAAGGAGAGGTGGAAAGAGCATTATTTGCAATCATTTAGGCACTGCCATTCTATTTTAGGCAGTAAGCAAATCCAATTACTGTTGTCTGAATACATGTTTTACTCACAGCCTGTCTGCTCTGTATGTTCCCAGCACAACACAGGTCGAGTGTCTGACTCGGGGTTTAAGGGAGACAGCTGAGTGTGCAGCCAAAAGCCAGCCTATGGCACCTTTGATTAAGCTATCTAGACAATGCCAAAGCTTTCACACTTTTTCTATGCAGAATCCACTAATATAGAAGGAGATCTTATTCCTAATTCAAATATTTTATTAGGTCACACCACAAACACACCATGCCAGTCTCCAGAACCAAGAAACACGGGATAAAGTTTAAGATTTGGTTACGGAAATACGTTACATAAATATACTTATTATTTATAGGCATCACCTCCAGATGCAGCAGTGTCCTAGCCCTTGTACAGATAATTACACAAAACCATGGTCCACACATCCCTGAAGATTAAGGGTCAGTCCGTATCACAAAAATACCACTTTTATATACTAAACTAATAGGTGCTGCTAAATAAAACAGTTTTCTTCCACGTTTACTACTATGTGTATACACTAGAGATTAATTAGCTAAAGGACATACAGGTAAAAGAAAATATAAAACTATTAATCTCATTTTTAAGAGTTTTGTTGGATATACAAGCATGACCTCATTTTAACTTACTCATCTGGATTCTTGCCTGTGTTGGCATAAGGGTTCTCCCTCATTGCTCTTGTTTTGGGATCATAATAAGCAGAGTTTGGATCTAGATTTCTCAAGTACTAGGGAAAAAAAAACCAACATAAAAGATACTTAATATTTATGATTTTAAAAGAACTGAGGTTACCCCTGCATCCCCCAGTTTAAATGTTTTAATAAGTTCTATTTATGCAAAAGGATGACCTTGATGAAGTCATAACATGGGTGGGAACAGAACTGAGAACAGACCTTAACCTCCAAACCCCTAGACCAATAAAACAAAGTCATTAATAACTGAACGTATAATTTGTTGAAATTAACTCTCAAGAATACAGAAGAATAGAATCTGTACAGAATTCCTTACTCACTTTTGCAATATCTTCCCGAATACGTAAATTTCGGACTGTAATGCGTCTTTTAGAGTCAAAGTTCTGCCCAGGCATATCAATGTCATCTGCGTATTTGTCTTCATCTTCATCTTCACTGTTATGATCTCTTTCCTGAGGAGAAATGGAAAATTTATAACTAAAAGAGTTCCTTCATTCCGAGACATGTACAAGAATCTGATTTTAGTGGTTTCATTAAAATTCTGCAATCCCTGTAGTTATAAGGTGGCACAGTTTACCTCAGCTTAAGTGTGCTCTCAGGCTAATCTAACATTCAACACTTCAGAAATAGTCTTGTTAAAGAATTTTCACTTCCTTCTATGGAAATAGTTATCAAAACATAACTGTGATGATACTAAGAAAACAGTTATTTTGGTCAAAATATACCACATGTTAAAATCTAGTTATGTGCTTGCATCTCTAAGGTTTGACAACACATAGGAATTAAAACAAGAAGCCTCTTTATGAAATCCAGCAACCCCTGCCCAAAAGAAGAGGCAGACACTGGCATGGACACAACATTCAAACCCCTGTGCCACCTCTGTTTTGCTGTTCCACTAACTACAGGTTCCTTCTTTGCCCATGGTGTGATGCAGTGGGTAATCATCTTACTGTCTGTGAATTTGATTCCTCTTCTCCCCACTGGTGTCTTGGGGAGTTCTGCAGCAAACAAAGAGCACATCAGCAGAGAAGACAAGACAGTGGAAAAAGGCAAGATGGCAGGGATACAAAGGGCAATCAAAGCAGAGCTTCATGCTGGGTACAAAATACAATTTACCAATGGCTCCAAAGGCAGAAACACTGCTACATAACATTATAGGAAAAAGCTCTTAGCTGTCTCTGTGACAGACACATGTTGGAGAACTTTTCACTGTATTCCTAACTAAATTTCCAATTCTTTGCAAGAACAGCAAATTCTAAAACTGTTGGTGTTATTTAGAGCTTGTTAAGCCTTTGAACACTGAGGATTTAGACTATAACATTTCATATCATGCAAATAGAACCAAGTTTCAACTCTGAAAGCTTAAAAAAGAATTAAGGAGATATATATTCAAGAATTTAGTCAGGATTTACAGGAATACTAAGCATGAATCAGAAGGCAGAATTTAAGTTCGACAAACACAGCCAGATTTCATGTTTTTAACCTGCTTAGTCTTTAACTGAAAAACACTTGCAGCAGTAAAGATGGGAACAACTGTGAGCCCTGGAACACAGACCAGCAACTGGCCAGCACTGACTATGCAAATCAGTCTAAGTCCTCTCCCTCAGAGACAGTTCTTAAGTTTCAAACACACTTTTCTTCTTACAGTTCCATTCTACAGTAAGTATAGAGAAGGCAACAGTGTTTGCTTCACAAAACAGACATGAAAAGAGGAGGAATCTCTTCTATTGGGAAGGTTAAAGCACTGTAGTTCGGGCTGGGTGGCAGATCGAGCTCACTGTGCCATCTAGTGACAACCTGCGAGGGGACAGTACAGCCTCTGGAAAACAGCCTCTGCAAGGAGGCTTTAAAAAAACCCTCCTTCTGATCAGTAGCAGTCTCTATTTTTTATCCATTTTGTAAACTTAGAATATAATCAGAAATGCCTTTTAAAACTAGAATTTCATATCAAAGATTATCAATATAATCTATAATCTAAGAGGAGCTTGCTGAACTTAGTGGAAGATGCAATCTCTGCAGATATACACCAAAGGGAAATTCATATCTCAGCCTTCAAATATCCAGAGACACTGCAAACAGTCAGAGCAGTGACTTAAGAACAAATTGGTTTACGATAAAGAAAACACCTTCCTATTCTAATTTATATTAAGCATTACTAAATCAATGCACAGCCATGACCTCAGCGCTAGTCAGACCGTAACAATCTTTAAATACAAGAAACGCATTTCAGTATATGAAAAAAAATTACTACACGGAAAACAAGCTCTTCTGACCCAAAATTCCATGTCACTAATTTTAGCAATAATAATAATGACACAGAATTTCTGCTCATAAGTGGAACACAAAGCAATTCGCATTTGACAGTAGATGCTTCAAGTGTGACACAGAACATGCTGGTGCTAGGAAAACCTTTAAATTACTGAAGGGCATAAAACCCAACAGCAGACCCTGAATAGAGAGTAAAAGAGTCAGAAAGCAGAAATTATGTTTTATATTTATTCAGCCTAGGCAAAAATAAAAAATAGATTAAGTAACTTTACATACCACTTGCTCCAGTTTCCCTGATGCCAACTCCTCCTGAAGCTTCTGGGCTTTCAGTGTACGTTTGGCCTGTGCAGCATGAAAATGCATTCGTTTAAATATTTCTTTTTAGCACCAGGTCTAATATCAACAGAGTACATTACAAGTGTCCCTCCTCCCAGCCCAGCCACACCAAACACTAACCCTCTCCCCAGTAAATCACAGCACCTACGTACCAAATCAACCTTGGAATATTCCTCAACAATTTTCATGTGCTCCTCTGGGTTATAACCATTCCACCGGTCTCGCTTCCCATCATAATCAAACATCAGCTGAGGCTGCACATGTTCATCTGGGGCAATATTCATGCCTGTGTATTTTGCTCCAACTTTCCTGGGTCTCTGAAAGAAAAAAAAAAGATGGTTAGCTCAGGCCATTAGATTCCTCACTCACATATCCCTTTAAAAATACTATCAATCAAGCTCCTCTAAAGCAAGTTAAATTCAGCACTGTAAGCCTGTGGATTGTAAATAAAGGCAAGTAGCTCTGCACTTTTACGTGCAGCACAACAGACCCCAAACTCCATACATTCTTATTCGTATTTTCTACAATTAAGAAACAAATGAAAACAGCTTCTGGTGGTGGCTTCTAGCTGAGATGAAGCAGAAACACAGACACAGCAGCACTTGAGATAATGCAATTAACAAGAAAATAACATTTTCACCTATTATTTCAGATCTTATTACAAACATAATTTATGTATGACACACTGAATTGTATCACTTTTCCCCTTAATTTTTCCTACATAACAATTTCTTTAGAAATTTCTGGGCCATCTCTCACTGCTTGAAACATTTTTCAAAACAGCTTTTCAAACCCAGTATTTCATCTATAGCCAGCTATTTTTCAGTAAGATTAAAATTCCTATGCCTTTCAAAGCCATTAAGACACGGACAAAAGTGAAGTTTACCTCCATGCAGTCTTTCTTCTTGTGTGTCAGTGCCCCACAGTTCTCACAGGCTCCTTTGCGGTACCTCGTGGCCACAGCATGCTGAGAGGAAACACAATGGGCAGCACTGGGGACACTTTGGCAGATTTACAGAAGTGTTCCAAATAACAAGTTCATATTTTCAACACCACTCAAGTGTGTGTGCCCTCCCCAAAGCCCAAACACGTGTTTTGATTATAAACAGATACTGTGATTTGCCTGCTGAATAAAAATTCCTGCCCTCCTCAAAACCATATAACCAGAAATCTCCTCACGTATTCAACCCAAATCTTTATTTCATGAGAAAAACATTTTGCATACCTCCTGCACTCCTCTTTTGTACCAATCTCCAGAGGAGTTATACTGTTTCTGCTTCTCTGGCTGAGGTCTCTGATGCTTTAGTGTGGGTCTTTTAGAAGGATCTATGTACCATGGTACTGAGGAAATGTACTGAGGAATATGAGGGTTGATATCTCTGTAAAAGATGTTGTGCAATGAATACATGGCATGGGGAAAAACACACAACAACCTAGTCTAACAAAGAACCTTCACATTAAAGTTCAAGTGCTTTATGAGTGATAATAAATAAGGAAGTTGGTACAATGCACGGCAAAATAAATTCTCAATTTGATAAACACAGACTTTGAGATTTTGTTGCCATCTAATTCACCTAAACTCCTGACTCCAAATCAAATGGCTTCTTCTGTGTAATGTTACTGAGCAAAAAACATAGCAACATTTCTCAGAAGCAACAAGCCCTGTAAAAGCAAGAGAGAGAGGCAACAGATAAGGTAGAGAGTAAAAGACCCCCATACTATGTTTTGCTCAGTTCTAAAATACCACTTGTAATTAGCTTAACAGATTGGACTTTTTAGCAGATCTCTCAATAGTTGACAGAAGGTAAACATTGAACCTACATTTTTCTAGAAAATATCTGATGACTGGAACGTTAAAAGACAAAGTTCAACTACTTACTTCTACAGCAATTCACACTGAAATCGTGCATTACCCTGACAGTTTTTCTGTAACCACAACAGGAAAAGACATTTTTACTCAGCAGCTTTAGAATAACCACAGCTTTAGTAAAACTTACTTTCCTTCTTCATCCACTTCAGCAGGTGCATTTCCAAGTTTTCTCTGTTCTTCTAACTCTTTCTTTTTCCTCCAATCTTCCCTCGTCATCTTCTTTGGTTCCTCCAGGCTCACATCATTTGCCCCTCCTGCAGGAGGGGTGTTCGCTACCGCACCTGAGGCCATTTTGGCTTTTTCCCTTAGCAGAAAAAAAATTATAAGACAAAAAAAAAGCTTTACAGATCAATACCCTCTAACATCACAGCTCTTCAACGTGATTTTGTGTCACTCAGTGAAATTAGTTAACTCCGTATTATGCATTCCTGACATACCTCTGTCCTGAAAAATAAGGCCCACTACCGAAAAAACCGAAATTACCTTACTGTTAACGTAGGGCCTGGGCCTGCGCGTACCCCGGAAGAGACAAGAGAAAGACCGCAGGGAAGCGGCGCCAGGCTCGGGCCCAAGCCCAGGCCCGAGCGGGGGACGCCAACACTTGCTTGAAGCCTGCAGTAGCCGCCCTCTCGGATCCTGAGTCGCGGTCCCGATCCCGTTCCCGAATGCTGCCCCGTTCCCTCACCCCTGTTTACCTGCCGGCCCGCAGCACCGCAGCACCGCTCCACAATGCCCCGCGGCTCCGCTCACTTCCGGGGCGGAGCCGCTTCCCCCTGCCCGCCCCGCCCCGGAGCTCGCGTGCCGCGGTGCGCGAGCGGCGCGGTCAGCTAATCGGCTGCCGCGCGTGAGTCGAAGCGGCCAATGGGCGGCTCGAGGGCCGTTTAAAAGCCGGAGCGGTTGGTACTTGGTGCGTTCCGAGGTGTTTGAGAGTGGTTTGGATTCAGTGGGTCTTGCTCTTTCCTTTCCTGTCGCTTTCTGAGGTGAGCTGAGGGTTCGGGGGGAGGGCTAGTCTGGGACTGTAAATCTTGCTTTGGCTTTGTGCTTCAGGTTGTACAAAGAAAGGGATTTTCGCCTAGAGGAGGGTAAGAAACCTGGGGAAGGGTTTGGAGCACAAGTCTGATGAGGAGTAGCTAGGGTGAGGGGGTTTAGCCTGAAGAAGAGGAGGCTCAGGAGAGGCCTTATAGCTCTCTATTGCCACCTGAAAGAAGGTTGCAGCCAGGTGGAGATTGCTAGTTGCCTGGGAGAAAACACCAACAGGACAAGAAAAAATGGCATCAAGCTGTGCCGGGGAAAACTTAGGTTGGGCATTAGGAAGAATTCCTGATAGAAGGGTTGATTAGACACTAAAACGGGCTGCCCAGGGAGGTGGTGGAGTCACTGTCCCTGGAGGTGTTTAAGGGAAGACTGGGTATGGCACTCAGTGCCATGGTGTGGTTGGCATGGTGGTGTTTAGGTTGGACTCAGTTACTTAGAGATCTTTTCCAGCCTCACTGACTGTGATTCTGAGTTTTCCTGTAGACGTCTTTAATGAGGAATTGCTTGCCCACCTGTGTAATGGCAGCAATGAGTATAAGGCAGGAGCACTAGTAGTGCCTTCAAACCTGAGGGTCTTTAGCTGAACTACCGTGTAATGGTGGGAAGTAGGGGTTTGGTCCCCTTGTGTAGAGACCACTATGTGATAGCTGTTTTTAATGGGGCTTGCTTAAAAAGTGTGTTGTGGTGTGACAAGTGACAGAAATTGTTTTTCCTTTTTTCTGTATGGACTCTACAGGGTAGTCTCATCAGTCTGAAGATGGCAACTCTGATCTTCGTTGATCAGGAGAATGGTGAACTTGGTGCTCCCAAAAGTCAGCTGAAGCTTCCTTCAGGATCTTGTGTGTATTTGCTGCCCTAAGCCAGTAAGGGATCAAGTGAAGGGCATAAATCACATTTTGTTATTCACTGCTTTTAATGATAATGAATTTCTATTCATAAAACCACTTACCCAACCAATTCTTCCAAGCTCACCAATTAGTATAAAATTGAAGATAACTCTGTGCTTTTGTCATAAGTGGGGCTTATGTGTTATAAAGAAGTGATTTTATTTAGGCAAGCTTTAGGGTTGCTGAGGTTTGCTTTTTTTTCCTTCCCCCCTGCCCCATTCTAGCAAAAGCCTTAATTGAAAGAACACAAGTTAATACTCCACTTCCTAAAAAAGCGATCAGTACTTCTCCAGTCACATCTCGCTCTGTCAGAAAGGCTCTTGGAAATGTGAATAAAACTGAAGGAGTCACAAGCAAGATGGACAAGATAAAACAGAAAAATCAGCCTTGCACTGTGAACAAAGTGAGTACAGCACACTTATGCTGGGGAGGAGGGGAAATCCATAATTTACATGCTGTTGTGGCTTAACTCTGACATAATTAAGCACCCCACAACTGCTCCCTCTCTCCCTCCTTGATGGGATTGGGGGAGAAAATTGGAAGGGTGAATGTGAGAAAAATCGTAGGCTGAGAGTAAGGCAATTTAATTATTAAAAATCTCAAAGAAAAACAAAACCAATTCCTTGCAACCAGTTGATTAATGCCTTGTCAGTCCCAGAGCAGTGTTAGCCCTGCTTTCCCACCAGTTTTCCTTGCTGAGCATGTCATGCAGTATGGGATATCCCTCTGGCTAGCCAGGGTCAGCTGTGCTAGCTGTGCATCCCCAGCCTCCTCACTGGTGGGGTTGTGAGAGGCAGAGAAGGCCTGGACTGTATAAACACTGCTTGGCAGTAGCTGAAAGAGCTGCGTGTATCAATGCTGTTTTCATCATGAATCTGAAGAATTGCTAGGAGGAAAAATAAATTCTCCCATAGCTAAAAGCAGGGCACCTACATAGATGGTTCTAGAGAAAATAGTCTGGGTTAATGTCTTATTAATATGTTAAGAGTCATCTGTTCTAGTGCTGCCATATGTAATACTGCACTACATAAACTCAGCTGAAACATTTGCCAATCTCCATCTTATTTGTGTTGAAGGTATTAGAATTTAGGCCTGACTGAGAAGTATGACATGTATGCTTGTCTGTAGACCCGAATAGCACAGGAAAGCCACTACAAACATTCTACAGTAGCTCAAATAATGTGACTTCTTCTTTTTATGACTAAGAAAGAGTGGATTAGAAAGCTGCCATGCAGTGGCTGAAGAAGATTGGCCAGAAATAGAAAATATGTTTCCTTTGGATCCTCAAGGTAAGCGCTATTGATGTAATTATTAAAATTAACAATAAGTCTTTTGTGAGTGTTGGCATTGTTGTAAGAATTTGTTCGAGCTACTGTAGCACACAAGCCAGCATTGCATTTCTCCTGAGTCCTTTCTGAAACATAAGGGTGCTTGCTGCTTCTGGAATACTTAAACAAGAATGAGATGGCATTTCTAACAGTAATGGCTGTGGCTTAGATGTGTTATTCTGAGTCTCTCATTGTGGTGACGGGAAACAAGTTCCAAATAACTGTGTGTTAGCTTCTTAGTTCATTAAAGTGACTAATAGACAAGTATTCAAAGGAATATTAGAAGAGTGTGTGCCAAGATAATTTGTAACTGAAGAGACTCCTACTGCTGTAGGATATCATAGTTGAAGGTTAAACTTCCAAAGCTGTTTTTAGGCCAGCCCATTGTAGATATTCTCTCAGTCCTTCAAAGTGTGTCCTTAAAGCTTTCTTCTTCTGTGTGAAAACTACTGTGCCAAACACTTCAGTGTTGATGAAAGACATGCTTTGCTTGCTCAAGTTACTAACTGCTTTACATTATCAGTTCTATTAGGCAGCCTAGTGTTTTCATCAGGGTTGGTGTATGGGATTTCATGGGCAACTAAAAGGTGTAACTGCAAATAAATACCCCATGAGAGGAGACTGTTCTGTTGTTTTAGATTGGTTCCCATTTCATTTAGTCTAGAAGAGTTTGCAGCTTCCCAGGCTACTGCACACTTACAGTCTTTCTCAAACAGACTTTGAGAGTTTTGATCTTCCTGAAGAACACAAACTAAGCAATATCAACCTGTGTGGTGTTCCCCTCATGGTATTTGAAAGGACATATGGCAGATGTGTGAACGTGGTTCCTTCACCTGTGAAGATTGAAAAGATTTCATGGGAATCCAGTAAGTGGAAACTTTGCATGATTTTCAGTACATACAGTGCTCATCAGTGGTTTGGGCAAAAAGCCACTTGGCTATAGCAGTGAATTGCTGTTGCTGTCTAAACTACCAGAGCAGTGCACCAGTATCAAAGAGCTTCTGCTGTGTAATCAAGCTCAGTGTACCTGGCCAACCCTGCTAGTTCAGGCAGTGGTCTCAGAGTGGTGTTGCTGACTTACGGCTTAATCTAGCTGCAACCAAGCATCACACAACTGCTTACCTTCTCCCCAGATATGGGATGGGGAAGCAGTCAGAGGAGAAAAAGTCAAAGAACTCATGCTTTGAAGTAAAAGCAGTTTTGATAACTAAAGCAAAAGCCATGCATTTAAAAAAAAACAAAACAAAGAATTCATTCAGCTCCCATCAGCAGGCATCTGCACAGCAGCAGGGCTCGATTGCATGCATGCTTGGGAAGACAAGTGCCATAACTCCAAATGTCCCTCCTTCCTTCTTCCCCCAGCTTTATCTGCTGAGTGTGGCACCATATGGTCTGGGATATCCCCTGGGCCCCTTGGGGTCAGCTGTTCTGGCTGTGCCCCCTTCCAGATCCTTGATCACTCCTAGCCTTCTCACTGGTGGGATGAGGAGCAGAAAAGGCCTTGACCATTGCTGAGCAGTGCTCACACAACTAAACCATCCCAGAATTATCAACACTGCTTCCAGCATGAATCCAGAACACAGCCCATACCAGTGACTGTGAAGAAAATTAACTCTACCCAATGAAAAGCAGTACACTGAGTAATCTTTTGTGTGCTTTGCAAACTGATCAGTTAAGTTGCATTGGCTTATACTATGAAGCAATATTTACCTTGCTTATTCAAGAGGTTTATGCTGGGCAACTGTTAGCTAGCTTAGGTTAGTGTGTATTCTGAGTTTGAGAAACTGATTTGGTTTTTTTCTAACTTCCAGACTTGATACAATCAACTGCTGACTTCCTTGCTACCCTGGATGAGATCATTGACATGCCACCTCCAAATTATGATGTTTAATGTGTGTTCTGAAGTTTCTTTTGAGTTCAAATTTCATGTAGTTCTGTCTTTCAATAAAGGCTAGTTTAATCTGTATACTGTTGTACTTGTCCTTTTTCAGTGAGCCCAAGATGTAGGTAGTAAAATAGAGCTTTGAGAAGGAGGTTATCTGACAAGCAGGTAAAGCAGAGCCTGGATAAGCTTCTAGGCAAGGCTATAATACAGTTGTTACCCATATCCAGGACCTGGTACCTGCTGATTGGAGTGTGTGTGGTTGTGATAGGTTGAGATCCTTCTCACCTTGCTGCCTAGCTTGACCCATTAAACATGCAAGGGTTTGAACCAATTTGTATGTCTAGTGTAAAGTAAGCACTAGAGCTGGTATTCTTCTGGTGTTTTTCCTTTGAACTTGTTTGCTCTTCACAGTGGCTATCTAAGGTGGTGTGTGTTGGGTTCTTATGCAGCTGTAGACTTAATTTTACAGAAAAATGCATGTAACTAAGGCACTGAAACTGGTTACACAGTGTCATCACGTGGCCTCTTGGTAAGCAGACACAGGTAAAAACACACTGGTATGTGAGGCCCCAGAGAACAGCGGTATGAGACACAGTATGGGTATGACATTAAATTAACATAAATTTAGGTAGTAACTTTTCGTATGTACAAACAGACATCTCACTGGGAGAGACACTAGTATTTCACATGTGTTATGGAAGTTTATCAGAATGAAAATAGATCTTTTTTGTTACTTTGAAATATTCACAGTGATCAAGAACCTAGATCTCTTCATACAATCAAGTAAGCCTTTTGTGCTTTGTCCACTTGTGTGTATACATGCACATTAAAACATTTAAAACATGCTTGTAGAATTTTACAGCAAACTGAACAAGTATCTGCATGTTTACAAAGGTGATTATTTCAGATTCACAGGCCTCTTGATACTGATAGACTTTAATCTTAGAGCTCAAATACTTGTGGGGCTGGTGGAATGGGTGTGAGGAAAGATAGGGGTGAGTCAAGCTTGGGAATATTGGTGGTCTGTCTGCATGGGGATGAGTGCTGCTGTGGTGTAGAAAATAAAATGGTAGTGGTAGGATTAACTAAATTATTTTTGTTTGCTACAATAAACCTCATTGCAGGCTTTTTAGTTCTCATTAGGCTTTCTAGCTAATGCAGGTCAAAGCTTTTGCTTTTACAAAGCTTAATTTTGTAAACATTCATTTAAAAGTTCTACTTGTTTCAGCTGGCTTTTATTTTCCACATTTCATTTACTTTTCAACTCTTCTGACTGAGGTTGAAGGGAAATGCACACTCCTGAGACTTTCTGGGACAAAGCTGTCCCAGACAGCTCCATCTGTGGATGGAGTTTCCTACTCTTGGTGACTCCCAAGAGATCACAGACACAAGGCACTGTTTTTTCTTTGGAAAATGTTAATTCATGGCTTCAGAGCTGCAAGCCTGCTTGGCATCATGAAGTGCTGACGCAGGAGAATTTTGTATTGCTTCAGGTAGGTGTTAACACTGATTTCTACTGGTGACTAAAAAATCAACTTCCTTAACTGCTTTAATGTTGATATAACACTCACAGCTCTTTATACTTACCAAGTTCTATTTTCTCTTGGGGTATTGTCAGGAATAGATGCAACTTGAGTTCAAAATGCTGTTTGAGCACTTTTTTCCACAACAGTAGTCTTACTAAAAACTGCTAGTGTTTTGGTTTACTTGCTTGATCAGTTTATGCTTCCTGTAAACATCTGAGATATCTGGGATTTTAAATGCATGGCTGTGATGAAAATGAATGCTTATGTGGTGGCTTGGCCTTAGTTTGAAAGAGCCTTAATAGCCCTCATGGGTACGTGAGTAGGAGCTCCCGATTGTAACAAAATGTGCAGATCAGGGACCTTTTCAATTGGTTATCACTCTGCAAAGGAACTGTTCTGTCTGTGAGAATCACTTTAAACCCTTACCTGAACTTCTGTAAGGAGAACTTGGAGATAGATGCACATGAAATAATTGTTTAGCAGGCTTAGTAAAGTTACTTTAGTGCACATCAGATAATCCAGCCTGTGTGCAGTGTTCTGGCAGTGGGTGGCACCATGGTAATAGCCTTGTTAGAGCCTCTCCTCCTGCAGCCTGAAATCGGTGCCATGGTGGTGCTTGCCTTTGGTACCTTGCACACAGTTCTGGCTGCAACAGCTTCATCTCCTCATTAACAGGAAATGGAGGGTAAGAATGGGCACTATGACCCCATGACTACAGGGAATAGTTGGTCAGCCAAGCACTTTCTATCTTCTATTCTTTAAAAAGAACAGAAATGAGAAGCCTGGATGCAGTTGGTCTCTCTAGAGTTACCAAAGCCATGAACTTTTGAGTTTCACTGCAGTTTTACTGATGCTAGCAAAATACTGTAATAGAAATACAATAATGCCCTCCTAAGTATCCCTAGAGTGATACTTACTGTGCTCTGAGAGACTCAGGCACTGACCCCCTCAACATGTCTGTAATGAGGTTTATATACAAATTATATACACAGTATATATTTAATAACTGGTCATCTGGGATCTAAATGTGTGTCAGTTCCCAGTTATTTTTGCATATAACTTTGCAAAGCATGTGAGAAAAGTGGTTTTGATAAATTTACTTCTAACTGCAGTCTGGGAAAAGGTTAAAGCGTGGTGGGCCTGCCTGTTGTGCTCAAATGATCTACAAAGTTAAAGGAGAAAAAGTTATAAAATGGCCATAACGTGTCCTTGTTGTCAGATTATGAAGAATGTCAGGATGTCAAAGGAATGTGCACACAACTTACTGGGGGGGGGGGGTGGGGGGGTGGATGTTTTGTTACCTCTAAGAGGGGAGGTAATCCCTCCCAGTTAATGGAGTTGGAGGGATGTTCCTGGAGCTCTTGGTAATTGGATTTGGTTTTTTGTACTAGCCTGATTATTTTTGTGAAAAAAAGTTCAGGTTCACTCTCCTGTTAGGATTTAAAAGTTTAATAAAGGACATTAGGGGACAAAGACAATAAAGCAAAATTCACAGTGCCGGGTGCTTTGGCACTTAGCTAAGAGCACACCTGTTATTGCAGAGGCACCCTTTACATACCTGTCCTATTGCATCAGCCTAATGCATATTCATAATCAATTATGCATATTCAGACTTTCCCTTAAACTAGTTTACATGTTCCAGGAGCTGTTTAGCATGGCTCCTCCTTGGATCCGCCTTTTTAGAGCATGTGCATTTCTTGGCTGTTGTTTTAGTCAGTTTCTATTATCACCCCCAGAGTGGGCTTTGGTCCATGGTTTCTGCAGATGCTAGTTGCTGATAGTTGGCATGTCAGTAGCAGGGGTCCTCAACACATGTTCATTGGATGCTATCCAACCAAGCAGACAGTTCAATTACCACAAGTGTAACTATATTAGCTATTTTACTATTATGTCTAAGTTTAGTTAATGACAGAAATAAAGGCATTAGTTATTGTTACAAAACTACATCTTTATAACAAAGCTACTTTAACATTATACATATAGCATTAATTTTAACATTTGCTGAAAGCCAATATTATAATATGTATCTATCACCTTTTCATTAACTATATGGAAGGTGGAGCCTTTGGAGGACTCCAGATGCTGTTCTTCAGTGGCTCAGACTGGGCTTTCTTTCAGCATTTCAGCCTAAAATATGTAACCAATGGGTAAAAGCATCTTGTAAGACTCACTATCAGAAAGGCACTTTAAGTGCACTGCTATAGGCTCCAGTAGAAGTGGTTCCCCTTTCTATTAGTCCAGGGACAAAATTGAGATTATGTGTAGCGGGCATGTGTAAAGACTGGGAGAGGGAAAGAGCTTTGAGTGTTTACACATGCACACACACATCCTCATACTGAAAACTGTTCTGAATCAGTACTTTTCCTACAGATCTGAATTGTTTGTTTTAGGGCATATATAAGGTATGTCCTTTATGTGTGATATCATTGTCTGAAGTGTTCTAAACCCATCTCAAATTTTGGAAAAATCTAAGCCATGAAGAAGATCAGACTTTGTTAGATCTCATGTTGACTAGTAATGATAATTTACATAGCACTGATGAAGATCTAAGAGTCAATCTGCAAGTTTATCACAAACTGAGATACTAAACTTTTCTCAAGACTTGCTAAGGATCTTTAAGATACAATATAATGGAAGTACTGCTTTGGTGATGGAGATTCTTTTTCTGGTATAATTTTTGAGTTACTTAGGGCAGTTAGAGTTATAATGATTGATGTAGCTATACACAAAGGGATTTGAAGGAGGGCAAGGAAAGCTTTTTTTGCATGGGACGCTGAAGATTCAAAGAACAGCCAGAATGATGCAGGATGGTAAGGCAAGATGTGTATAAAGACATATCCTTCTTCGTGACATTTCCTTCTTTGTATCTCAAATTCAACTTCTGGCTCCAGCACAGCCTTACCCACAGCCACAGTCATTTTAGAAGTAAATCTCTTCCAGCATGGCCTTCCCTTTGGCTGCAGTCTCTCCAGGGTGTGCCTGCTCTGTCAGGGTGTCATGGTTTAGCATAGTTTGGATTTTTATCAGCCACGGAAGTGATTCTCTTGCAAAGAGATGCTTACAGCCTCCTCTATGATCCGACAGAACCAATCAACTGGCTAGTTTGAATATTGGCAACTTTTTAAAGCCTCTTAAGAAGCTTGACACGCCTCTGTGATCCACATTTAAGAACGAACAAAGGCTGGGAAAGTTCTCTTGCTTCTGGCTTTTGGACAGGTACCGGGGGGCCACAGTGCGGCCCAGCGGGGGCGGGCTGGTCCCTGCTCGGTGCGGTCTGGCCGGGTCGGCCGCAGCGCGGCTGAGATCTCAGCTGCTTCTGCTCACTGGACACCCGGTGCAGCCCCCTCAGTGCAAGCCGGGCCGGCCGGGAGACAGCCACCCCGGAGCCGAGTGGCCTTGTTCCATCCGCGGCCCTGCTCCGTGCGGGCCAGCCCCCTGGCCCCATGGCGCGGCCAGGCCAGCCCTCACCCAGTGCAGCCGAAATTCATCTGAGGCCGCTGCCCGGCAGAGACCATGTGAGCAACAGCGAGAGGCGAATTCCAGTTGCGGGGCCCAAGTGAGATTAACTCTTTTAGTGCTGTAAGTTTCCTCCAGAACAGATAAAGCCTGCAGACATCAATCCTCTCCCAAGTCAGAGGAAAAGGAAAGGTGAAGGCACGTGAAGAAAACACCATAAAGACACCAAAGTCAGTGAAGAAGGAAGAGCTGAAACCCTGAGAGAGGAGAAAGAGGAGATGCCTCAAGCCTAGAAGCTGAAATTCTGTTGTATAGCTATGGTGATGGACTATGATACATCAGAGTACCTGTTGTAATTCCACGAAAGCATGGGGGGTGGAGCATTCAAACTGCAATTGTGAGCAAAAGTACCTGTGCTGAAATAAGCAAATGTTGAAGTTGCTGTGATTTGATGAGAAGCTTGAATAGAGAGATGAAAGTGATGAAGACCCTTGTTCCCAGAGGAGGAGGACAGCCTCTGTTCCTGGAGCTGAAGATGCTCCCAGAGACAGGTGAAGAGAACCTTTGTTTCTGAACAGATCAACCTTAAAATGGTACCCCATTAGCTAAAGATTGAACCCTCGAAAGCTGTTGTGGGGAAAGCTGTAAGTCGAGGGAAGGGACTTTCACCTGTGAGCAGAGAACCAACCCAGACAGCTGTCTTGCTGTGACATTCAAGCCCCGAGAGAACTGTTTCTTGTGGAGATGTCTCTATAGCATGAGTAAGAGAGACTCCTCTCCCTAAGTGAACTGAAAAAGAGATTATTATAGAGGTGGTAAACTGACTGAAAATCTCAAGGGTTATTTTTTTAAAGTTGTCAGTGGGAGAAGGGAGAAAGGTGGGAGGAGGAAAAGTGTTCTGAAGGTTTAGTCTGACTTTTTTTTCCTTCCTTTTAGGTCTGTTAATAAACTTCTTTATATTCTTTTAAGTTTTGTGCCTGCTTTGCTTTCTCCTAATTCTTATCTCACAGAAGGAAAATAAGTAAGTAATGGATACTTTGAACCAAACCACAACACTTAATTGGTGTTTCCGCCTTGAATCGGGGGATGGGAAGCAGGAGAATTAGTTTGTCAGGAACAATGCATCCAGCTTGGTCAGCATACCAGGGCAGGAAGAAAAGATAAGAGACCTCTGATAAAACCAGGGGGAGTCTCAGACAGATATCCTGCGAACTAGCTCAAACCAGTCTCAAAGGCCAGGGGTACAAAAGAGCATGCGCAGGAGAGAAAGGTGAAAAGTTCAGGACGAGGAAGACCTCCTGACTTCATCAAAAAGACCCTCGGAGACCCCTACCAAAAAACACCAAACAACACTGCGCAAGCGCAATGCGGATGCAAATGACTTTTGGGTTCATTATAATACGAAGTGAGGCTGGGTGGGGCTAGGTGATGAATATGTATAGTCGTGTTGCAAAACTTAATGAATATGGAACTTGTAACCCGATAAATACCGAGCTGAATGCAGCTGTCGGCACGCATGATTTTGGAGGAGTGATCCCCCATGCGTCCCAGCGCTGGAATAAAACATACCTACTTTACTACTTCTTTAGTAGTGGAGTTCTTTCTGCTCTTCAGCCTGGTTTACAAACTGACCCCGCTACACATGGGCTTACCCATAGCCAATGTCTTGAGGTGCTCCAGCATGACCTCATGCACAGACACTGATGCTTTAAGGTGCACCTGCTGCAGTGTGGCTTTATCCACAGCCACCTATGCCTGATGTGTATGTTACCCTCTCCAGCGTGGGCTTAATTCTTGGCCTACAATCCCTGCAGAGGTGTGCCTGCAGTGGCACAGACATAACCCCAGATGCTTTGAGATGTACCAGTGAAGGGTTTTTGCAGCTTAGGTTAAGCTGAAGGAGGTTTTCCCTTCATGTGCTGACAAAAGGAAGCCTGGAGGTCAAAGCTGCAACCCCTCTGGAAGGTGGCAATCCCTGCTGAGACACACAAAAGGAAGGAGTAGAGCTCCTCACCCAAGGGAGCTTTCCTCCTGTTGCTGGAATGAAGGCACGAAGGCGAAGGCAAAGAAGAAAGAGAGGGGACTCTCTGTATGTGTTCCACACAGGTTTATTTCACTGAAAAGACAGGGACGAAAAGCCAAATTTTTTACACGGTCCGGGGATTTTATACTGAGCACGGAACAGGCGGGGAAAGGGATCTCAGCCAATGGGGTAAAAGCAAGTAGGTGGGAAGTAGCAAGGGAACCAATGAGGACAACACATAGGAGGGACTTAGGGAAGGATCCAATGGAGCGTCGAGGAACAAAGAACTTTCTAGAACTGGTACATATTAAACAAGGGATATGAATATACATAACTTCATACATAAAACAGGGAGGGGAAAACATGCAAACAGCAGAACAAAGGAATTATGGATTCTCACCGTGACTGCAAAGTTATATGCTAAAATTGGGTTGCTGAGCACCACAGCTGGTTGTCTAAGTTCTCCTCAGAAAACAGAGTGGCTGGAGCCACTTGCACCACCACATACCAGCTCTGGTGTGGACTTATTCACAGCCACAGATGCTTTGGGGTGTCCTGCTCCTTCATGGACTCATCCACAGCTCACGGTCCTGTGGACTTGAGTTCACAGTGGAGTTCCAGCCTGTCCAGTACGGAACCACAGGAATGCAGTGATGCCCTGGCCCTCTGCCACCTCAGGCATGTGGCCATGGCTGTTATCAAAATGTTCTCAGATGTAGCAGAGTAAGATGATGATAAGCAGTACAGTACTACAAGCAGTGAAACCAAAAAGCAGCTACTACTAAGCATTAGACTCTAGTTAACATAAAGGCAAGTGAAAGGAATAAGATTAATTTGTCTTTACAAACAGACTATGTGAATCTGCTTGTAGATAGAGCTAGCAACTTATAGATAGGAAAGTAATAGAAGAAATTCTTAGTTCTAGAAAATGTTACTAATCAACATGGACTGTTGCTCAGCAAAGGCCACATTAAATTCCTGAACTTAGAGAAAAAGAACAAAGACAGAATAATGAATAGGTTTTTTCTTTCTTTTATATAACAAAAGGGGGGTGCATATTAGAGGGGAGCATAGAGTAGGCGATTTGGGAAGTCTGTACCTTCCGAGTATCTCAGCCAATGGGGAAAAGGAAGAGGGAGATGCAGCCAGGAACTTAGGATAAAAAGGAGGCTGTGTCCCTGAACAATTTGAGAGACCCCATGGGAAATGCCCATGGTCTCTCCCTTTATTCAAATAAAGTTACAGGACTCCTCTGTCTGCTTTTTGGACATAAACCTCTGCCATCGTGGATTAATTTTCCTGACACAAGCAAGCCCCATGGTGTCCATTTCTCGCGCTTCACGTGTCGGAGGAAAATAACTTTAAGGGATGGGACTATGCAATTACAGGAATTTATTGTTTAAAATAACAAACGCATCAGTCGAGGCATGAGATTTTACAACACCTCCGAGTAATGGCGACTAGTCACAAGATTTAGGGTTACATCATAATTTATAACTTTCTAATCCAATAGATACTTAAAACGACACTTTGTTTTAGATTAATGACCTATCACCTGTGGCACTTCTCACTGCAATGCAGCTATGTCTTGACCAATAACTTCTCATGTCACGTACACACAGTTGTCTCTCTTATACCATCTACATTCTTAACTCAAACTATATAAAATCACACTATTATATTTTAAAACCCTTCACCAAAACACCCAGTGTACAATTTTACTTATAATGATAGGAACACAAGTTTGTAATCCTTTTGCTTAAAGTCCACTAATCTCTGTCAATTAAGCCAGACCTAGTCTCTTCCAGGGTTGTAAATCAAAGCCTTCTTTAATTGCAGGAGTTTCTACTCCCCTGTCTCCCACACCATGGCAAGTACAGGAGCCTGCTGATTAATAGTTAAACAGCAATAGCTATATATTTGATCTAGAACATTCCAATCAAATATGTTATCTTGAACCCTTTGAGCCCCACATTAGGGCCAAAAAGGACTGTCATGATTTAACCCCAATTGTCACCTAAGCACCACACAGCTGCTTGCTCAGCCTCGTGGTGTGATGTGAGAAGCAGGAAAGGCCTTGGCTCCGTGCAAGCACTGCTCAGCAAGAAAAAAACATCCCTGCGTTATCAGCACCAGTTCTAGCAGAAATCCAAAACATAGCCCCATGCGAGGTACTGTGAAGAAAAGTAACTCTCTTCCACCCAAAACTTCATAGGTCTTAAAACGGACAACATGCCCCAGAAAACACTATTTCTGGTTTATTGCTGCACAAGGTCCCTGCAAGGTGAGTGTAGTTAAGAAGTACTGCTGAGAGCTGCCCCTTTCCTGGTGCTTTTTTCCCCTCTTACCAATTGTGGGTTGAAAATTAGTTAGTTAAAGTTCTCAGGTTTGGAATTGTATGTGTGGTAGGAAGGGTCATTGAGTGAATGCGGTGGCCGGTGAACATACAAGGGAGAGAGAGTTTTCAGTAAGAAAAGTCCCTAGTACCACAAGAACGACTTCATGTTAGCGTGTCTGGAGGGGCTTCTCCCGGGATGCTTGTTCTGTTATGTTAATATATCCCAGTTTGGATTCCCCGGTTGGCTGTTAGCCTCTACCCCTTGTCACTCTCCCAGAGCTTCTTCATTGGTCCCTGTTCCCTAGTCCTGCCTTTTCCCCACCCCTGGACAAAACTGTGAACCTCGTGATCATGTTCACATTTGCCTCTGCTACCTTTGACGGTGTAGAAGCAATAAATGCTCCTGCCGGAACGCATGCAAATGCCCTTCTCGACTCTTTGCTACCAAGTATAATACTGAGCCCACCTGTGCTTCTGTGGCGGCATACGAGACCCCACAGAGCCGGGCAGGGACATTATTAGGTGAACTTCATGCAATGGAGGTAGAATTGGATGTTGCCACACCAACAGTGAGAGGATGTTGTCACTGGGATCATGCGGGATGGCTGTGGAAGGATCCAGAGACCTTGGCAACAGCTTCTGGGGAGCTTTGGTGCCAGGCTGTGATAAATCAGGAGCAGAGGGGAAAGGGTACATCTGATAGCTCTCGCTGTGAATAGCACAGAGCGCTAAAGGAGCCGGGGTAAGTAGGCAACAAGTGCTCTGTACCGAGCCCTGGGATGCGTAGATGGCGGAAGCGATGCGGGGGGATGATGAGACCCTGGCAGGTGGGGTTGTGTGCCGCAGTGTTAGACGAGTGGCTAGCTCAGAGGCCGAGCACTGGGCAGCTGATTTGCCTGCTGTAGCGGCAGAGGACGAGCGCAGGCAGGGAGCGGGAGGCTAGGCGGGATCCTGAGTGAGACTCGCCTCAACCACCAATGGGTAAAGCGCCAGGAGAAGTGAAGCAACAAGGAGACTCTTCTTGGAGGAAGCAGGAACAGGTTTATTGGAGCTGAGGGGAGCAGGGCCAAGAGAGCACCTGAAAGCCCCTGACAGGGGATTTTATACCCCACTGCTCAGGGCAGAGCATACATAGAACAACCAATAACCACACAGTTTGGGGGTGTAACACAGGCGGAGACAAATACGTAATAACCAATGGGGACTGAGAGGGGCAGGGAGGGTGAGCGAGGACCAATAACTAAACAGTGAGGTAACTAGGGGAGGAGAGTTCAGTGGCCATTGCAGACATACAACGTGGCACGTCTTTCCCGCCTTGATCAACAACTTTTCCCGCCAAGCTGCCAGAGTGCAACCATGTTGAGGCGGGCGGCCATCTTATGGTTCCTGGGCCTCAGGGGTGTTAAACCATTGGACCTTTTGTCCAACAGGGTCCAGTACACCATGCTGGGAGCCATGGCTCCCCACAACAGTTGTGTGGCTGCAGCAGCCGTGACTGCGAACGGAGCTGCGAGGGGGAGCTTCGGCTGCAGGGCGGGACAGGGACACAGGAGCGCCCTGCGATCCCTGCTGGGGCCAGGGTGCAGTGGCAGTGCTGGGCAGGATTGGTACCTGCAGGCGCTGCAGCATTAGGCTCTGTCTTTCTGGGACTACACCAGTCCATGTGTGACACGGATCCCAGAGAGACAGAGAGCTTTCCTTGATCCAGAATGTAGAGCCTTGTCTTCCCACAAGGCAAGGCCTGACCCTTTCTTCAAAACGCAAGCAGACGTTTCCCTGTAAGCGATGCCAGTGTGATGGCTGAACGGCCACTGAGGAGACCTTTTCATGCCTGTTACTTTTTTCTCCACTGCTGCTCAAATTTCATCTGACGTCTGAGCAAGATGCTGTATTAGTCTTCTGTAAATAGCCAGCTGGGATGCTGAATGTTAGTGGGCTTGAGCAAAAATCCCTGGAAATAGTAATTTTGCCCAAAGTGTTTTTCCCAGCTGCAGTGTGCATGTGCACGTCAGAAGGTGGAGAGGAGATGGGCCATCCCTCAGTGGAGCGCAGGGGAGACCAGGCGGAGCTGGGGGCATGAAGTGCAAGTCTTCCCTTTCTTTCCTCTCTGGTAGACTCTGGGCTGTCTACAGAGACACAGCCCAAATGCGTGCCTGACCCTGCAGCAAGGGATGTTCCTGGGACTGTTGCAGGGAAATCCCAACTGCAGGGCCCTGGGAGCCCTTAGCTCTACAGGGCAAACACGCAGTTCTCCCAGCCTGTGGGGTGAATAGATATAATGGCCAGTCTCCGTTCCAAAGTGGCCTGGGAGGTGCGAGCTGTCCATGTGTGAAAAAGGTGCCTGCGGGGGCCTGAGAAGCAGCACTGAAAACTTCTTCTCAGCAAGGACAGAGAGGTGACTCCATGTGCTGCTGAACCATCAGGTTTGAGAGGGACCGGCTGTGGCACAGGTCAGATCGCAGCAGGCACAGACACCACCTCTGCTGGGATGTTCCCATCTGGGAACATCTGCTTTCAGCAGATCTATTTCCTAAGTGGGATGTTTTTCTTTGGCTGTTGTTCCAGTGCAGGTTCTTCAAAGTCTTTATGACTCAGTTTTGGAATGAGAACAAAACCCAGAAAAAAACAAGCTTAAATCAGCTATTATTTTACTTCAGTTCTCTGTAAGCCATGTGACAAAAACCTTTCCAGCTTCAAGAATCAATAAATTAACATGTTTAACTAACTTGTCATCTTCTTCTTTAATTAAATGTAAGGTGCTGCTGGATTTATTAGTTCTTTTATTGCACTTCATTCAGCATGATACAACCTCCTTTTAAAAATACAATTGACCCCGACTGGGTTTCTGTACCTGCTGCTTGTGGAAACTCCAAGCAGGAGAAACAAGTTGTGATTCTCCCTGACGGATTCTTCTTATTTTCAGGGAATATTCTGGGAATATTCTTATTTTCAGGGAAGTTCTTTTCACCTAAATACATCCAGTAGCAAACAGCTCTTTTCTCTGAACTTCTTCTGAGCTTGAAAGTTCTGTTCATAATGTTTTCTTCCTAAGGCTGTTTAGGTGTTGTCTAGTCCTTGCCTATCACATTCCTTCTTAAATAATACACAACCTTTGAGAACTGTTTTTAGCAGCTGTGTGATCCTTTGCTTGGAGTAGAGCTTGTTATGTTTCCTTCCCTGGATTTTGTGAAGGAGGTTATAAATTTTTTTAAGGTATTTTAAATTGTCAGTTTAAGAGTCCCATTATTATGAAACCAAGACTTCTAGTTCCAAAGCTGACTTACAAAACTTTGCTGTGTAAACTAGTTTACAAAACTTCGTTTTGGAAATGCAATGCCCCCTGCTTCCAGGAGCCTGCTGACCTCTCGAAGCATGAGTGAGAGAAAAAAGCCAAAATGAAAATGAGAATGGGAGCATTCCTGTGGAAGCCTTGATTCCAGCAGCACAGCACTTTTCTGAGAATGATTATTCCACTAGAAGATAATTAAAACTTGCAAGTTGCAACTAGGTTCTGGATTTTGCTTTTTACCTTCTACCCGCTCTTGCTCCAGCCTTTTTTTTTTGTTCAGATAAGAAGTTCTCAACAGTTTCTTTCAAGGATTAAAAAGTTTCTTCTTAAGTGCTTTCTTCTGTGCATAGCTTCCCATGCCTTAGTCTGAGATTCTTTTGAAACCAGGAAGGATCTGGAAATGCTTTGCATTGAAATCTAGTTGCTTTGAGGAAGCTTATGTTCTTCTTCAGTTGTGCCTTGGTTCCCCCACATGGTGTGTGTGACCATGCTCTGATTCTTAAGTCTTTTGCTACAGTGATTTGATGCTTTGCAGAAGATTATTATCAGGAAAAGAAGACAGGTGAGGGTCTTTTGAACCCAGCCAATTCTGTCTGTCCTCCAAATTTTTTTTCGGTTGGGATTAGCATCCTAGTTTTCTGATTAACACAGAGAGCAAAACGTCATTTGTCTTCCTAATATCTTCAACAGCATGTTTGAAACAGAGGACAGCATATTAGGAACTGGATGCTTCACCTGTGGAACAGCTAATCTTTTAGGTATTCTACCCTGTTTAGGAACCTGAAAAATTTGTGGGGGATTTGTTATCCATGTAGGGTCTCAGTGCTTGTATGACTGTCCAGGCTTAAGGGCCAAATGTTCCTGGCACTTCAACCAGGAGCGCAACATTTTTGTGTGTTGGGGAATACTGTCCAGTATCTAGAGTTTCATTTTCAACTCTGCCTGTGTGACTTCAGTACCTAGGTTCTATTTATAGGTGTAATTTTTGTGCCTGGAGGTACACCTAAAAAAGGACTGGGGCTTCTTTTGGATGTATCCCCAAAATGCAAATCCTCGGAATTCCTGCCATAATGCTGCTGAGCTGCGGTGGCACTGGTGGCTTATGGCTCTTCTGTTTGCTGCAGATGAATTCTCTGATAAACATCTGTTTCTAGGCAAGCAGCTAAAATCTCTATGCCTAAGCTAAGATGCTCCTTGGCCTCCTTGTTCTGTGGAGGCTGATGTGACTGTTTCCAGAGCAGTTTCATCTCATATAGAATGCGGGCAGAGTGGGATGGCAGCTGAGGAGGAAGTGTTGATGTTTCTATTTCCAACAGCAAATACTTAAATGAGTGAGCAAGAAGCCAAGGTTCAAATTCCCTGATGCTTGAGGGGACTTGCAATTTTACTCACAGCTGAGCTGTTCTGCAAGACTCTTTTCAGCTTCTCCTGAGTGGAACTGCACAGGAGGCCTTGGTGTGTGTGCCTGGGCAGGGACGGGAGGGGAAGGGCTGGTGGCTTGGTGGTTGGGGTTGCAAGGAGAAGAAAGACTGGTTAGCAGATAGCCTCTGGATGGATAAAATCTTCCCTCCTTTGGGTTGGAGAAGAGGGGTCTCGTTTTCTCCCTGTTCCTGTCCTGCTGATGCTTTCTGCTCTCAGGCTCACTCACTCTTGGTTCTGGGTGCCTGGCTCCATGTCTGTGGCTGGGTGTCTGCAGTGGAAGGGGTTGATGTTTGCTGTCCCTCTTGCTCAGGGCTGACTCACTTCCTGCCTTAGTAACTCATTTGAAACCTTCCTGTTTTCTAACTTCTGTCTGCAAAGTGAAGCCATTTATGAAGCTTGTGGCAGAAATTGTACCATGCTGCCTGCTGCTATTTTGCAGCACTTTCTTTTCACTTGAGCTGGCTGACAGGCAGCAGTGGAATATTTTTACCTGTTGAAATTCTGCATTCATCTCAGGGAGAACTGTTTGTCTCAAGGGCAGGGTGCAGGCAAGCCAAAGACTTGTCCCGGGGAGGGAGGCATGAGAGGAGATGGGGCCACGATGCAGGTGTAGGGGCAGATCTCTGCGTGCACTGTGGTTCGTGTGGGGTCTGGCTCTGTTGCACTAGCTCTCAGACTTGTTTTCACAGATGTTAAAGCCAGTCACAGGAAAGTAATTAAGAGAATGACAAACCTGAGTAGAACAATTCTGGCAAGGTTTCAAGGCACTGGGACAAGCAATCTGGCTGTCACGAAGGACACAGAGCAAAGCTGCAGGGGCTGTGGGCTGTTCTGGCAATAATCCAGCCCTCTGTGCAACTGCGGAGCAAAAATCCCCCTTTAGGATAAGAAATATGTGCATGTACATGCACTTATGTACACAAACAGGCTCTGGGGGGAAGGTTAATGCCTCTGTATGAATCTCTGCAGGCATTTCCTACTGGGAACATTTCCCAGTTTAGAAAAACATGTAATGGAGGGTAGCTGCAGCTCTCCTGTCTTGGCATGTTACTCCCTTTTTGTGAGCCCTGTCCACGAGCAGACCTCTGGTTTCTGGAGGCTGCACAGGTCATCAGGAGTACACAGAAGAGCTATTTCTACCATCCCCTCTCCTCTCTGCTACCTGGGCATGGCTGACAGCTCTTCAATGCTTGCATAAGAGGTAGGAGCACAGTGTCATAATTTATATGCCTGTCACAATGGGCTGTGAAATGGCTAATCAAATACTACCTGGCTTGTGATATGACCATAGCCTTTGTAAATGTGCAAAATGATCTATGAAAGGTGCATGCTTTATAAAGTATTTCCTTGGTTTCTCTGTCAGCCCAAGCTCTTTTCAATGTATTGGCTATTAAAGCAGTAAGACAGAAATCAGAATTGTAAGTCAATTCAGCTTAAAGAAAACAGAAAATTAGATGTACAAAAATAAAGAATAATATATGTATGTGTATAGGCTCTGTATCATATAAAAAGATCCACAGAACTAACTTCTCGTGAAACCAAGTGAAAGTTTGCTTTTAAGAGTATTGAAGGAGAAATTCCAGTTTCTTCAAAATAATGGGGATTTTGCTGTAGTGTTCAATGGAACTAAGCTCCACCTCATGTTGGAATTCATAACTCATACCTCACTGCCTGTCACAAAGAAATACTCTAAGCAGGGATGAAAGATTTATGAAATCATGCATGAAATGGCTATATGTCTACTCTGCTTTCTGAAGGCTGTATTTTTGTGAAAGATGTTTTATATACAAGACATGATTTATCTCTGATGCCTGCATGTTTTATACTCCTGTAAAGATTTTAACTACTTTGGGAGAGGTCTTCCCTTCTGGGAGGACCTTCTGCCTCAGTGAAAGAAGGAAGTCAGCCTTTTTGGTAAGGAATACAGGGAACAGCAGTAAATAGAGCAGAGAAGCTGGAACTATCAGGTAGTCTGGCACTTGGGCTGTGATTTAGTGGCCTTAAAATGCACTGCATGACCACTTCTGATAGTGCTGCACTCAGGGCTGTAGTGTTATTTTGCTTGGCCTAACATATTATTGCCTCAAAGAGAATCCAGCCACTCAATTAGGCAGAGATCTAGACTTTATGTCAAAAAAGAAATTCAGTTGGTCAAAACTTTCCAGATGAGATGCAAAGATGTTAATAAGTGTCCTGACTGATGTCAGCTGTCAGGAGCAGTGCACAACATTTCCTCGACCCCTTTGGTCCCTGCATTTGTTTCACAAGCAAAGTGAAGAACCTGTCCTGTCATCCTTGCTCTCTAAAGGCCACTGTAAGTGTTTTGGCTTTACTGTACACTTTCCTGCTTTTGCTTCGAAGATGTGCTGAGGACTGAGGAATCTGCTGCTCTCACCAAGAGCTCTACAGCTTCTCTCTGCTTGAGGTTATCCAGCTGTGATACATGCACATAATGATACCCATCTTTTGGGACACAGGAAACTTGAATTACCTTTACTTAACGAACCAGCAAGGATGTACTGCTCAGCAGAGAATAGATTAATTTAGTTCAGTGTCTTTTACAAAGAAGTTTTTAAATCCGAGACTAGAGTGAGGACGCATTTTGGAAGTTGTACAAGTGAGCACTGCAAACACAGCTGAATCTCAGCCTGAGATATCACTGTTCCTCTCTTCCTGTGCAATGACTCATTCAAATTAAGTTAAGCGTCCACACTGATAAATCCTGCTAGAGCCTTGGCTTCTCTGTGCCCAAACATGATGCAGGGCAGCATCTGAGAGCTCAGGTAATGGTATTTTTTTAGCCTATCAGATCTCTCATGCTGCTGAAAAGCAAAATCCCAGTTTTACATGCTTTTAAAACGTTGGGATTATTTTCCATCTGGGTCTACTCAGTGTCAGTGGATTTGTTGTTATATATTTTGATGTGGATGTTAAAATGGTGAGTGGTTTGTGTCTGAAACCTCTGCTCTAGTGAGTTGTAACTTGTGTATTAGCCTAGTTGAAGGTCTGTAAACCAGATCTTGGGATGAAACAGTAGATGGTACATATTTCTGCCCTGAATTTCTGTACTGACTCAGAGGAATGCGGTTATTAACAATAAATATCATGCAAGTTTTCCTCTTCTCCAAGGTAGCTGATCCATACATGTGCATTGCTTTTGTGGTAATCCTTAGGGCAAGTACAGCAGAAAACATCAGAGCAGTCATGAAAGGTGTTTGATAGGATTTTGTGCTGGGAGTGGAAAGTAGATTAAGCTCCGTCTGCTTGCAGACATGCAATACCTGGGAAAATGTTCCTCGGTGCTTCCAGACTCATAGATGGAGCACATTTCTTCATCTTCAGAAGCTGTGTGAAGGAGAACCTCCTGGAATGTATCCTAGAAGAGTCCCCTGGCCTGACTGGGATGAAGACAACCAGTGGAGAGGGTGTGATTTCCGCTGGGTGAATCCTCACAAAGTACCCATCTGAACTGTAAAATGTTGGAGGTGGTGGAGGTTTGCTCTTCCAAGGCTAAAGCCACAGGGTTAAATGGTGTCAACCTGTTCTGAGTTTGTGAACGGGGTTTGGAAAAATCTGTCTAATGCCTGGTATATGGGAGTCTACATGGAACAAAACAAGTCTTGTCACTTGCCAGCTTTGCCAGAAAAGCCCATGGGGAGAGTGGGCACCAGAGTTTTAAGCAGTCCCTCTCTCAGAAACAATCTGCCTCGTGTCAATGATGAACAACATTGGAATGGAGTAAGCAATCCCTGCTGCTGCTTCTGCTGCGTTGTTTGTGGATAAATAAAAGCATTAATTAACCAGACATCTAATTCCACTCCTTTTTAGTAAGCTGAACACGCACTCTGATTATCTTGGTGCAGGTATGGAGAAGTAGATTCGTTTATGCTAGTATCAAATGTTAGTCACATTGTTTTGGATGCGAGAGATGTTATGCTGCAAGTCTAATCTCTTCTCCTTTAGGGTCTCACTTTTTTTTTAGACTTTGAAAATGTATTGAAACGAGGTTTTGACTGAAACTGAATCACTAAGTACTTGAAAGTTAAAGAGCTTATCAGGCATCTGATAATGTTTTCAGGATGTCCCCAGATGAGACCGCGGAGTATACAGAGAGGAAGCTGAAGTATCGAGCACCTGGCCAGAGCGTCTTCCTGCACAAGAGTGGGGATTTCTCTGACTTAAGTCTTTAGCTCTGCATGCGTGGTCTGAGCCTTGAAATCTGAAGGATAAACAGAACGCAAATCTCCCAGCTAGGCCCTCCGAGCAAGGCTAATGCATAGCCCAACTTGCAAAGTCAGCAAAACAATTCTCACCTCTCCCTGTGCTGAGTTACTTTCCTGGCTCTTTATCAGCCAAGGAATCAGAAAGGGATTTTCCAGAGCTGTAAACATATGAGCTGAAGAGATGGAACGACCCTATATGCAAATGAGTTTTGATTCCCTTCCTTTTATAAAGTTTAAGTGTTTTTGAGAGAGAATCAGATCCTCCAGTTTGTGGGAGTCCGAGGAGGTTACCTTGGGCCGGCAGTGTCTCTGTGCCTGCTGTCTGCCTTTCCATTGTAGAGAAGAAAATGGAGTGATGTAAAATAGAAAATGAGAAATACAAACCTGTGGTGATGGAAGATGAGGAAGGAACATGAAAAAGAAAAAGCTGAAGAGTGGCAAAAAGATAAAAATAAAATTAATTTTGTGAATTCCACTGTGACTAATAGGCAAAAAAAATGTAAGCTGATTTATTACGTTTATCTTCTGCCTGAGAGCCAGTACGCTTTGTTTGTATAAGTGAAAGGTAATTTGCACATTAAAGATTGAATCAAAATGTCAGATTCTTCCTCAGTTCCTCCAGTTTTGAACCAGGATAGTTCTGTCAGCTTCGATGGAGTTACATTCTGTAAATGCAATATAATGAATATCAAGTCTTTGAAGTAGTTTTGAGTTATATTTATGCTAACGTGATGAGAAATTTAGAATGACTTAAATATTGTTGTGTCAGGGAATCTGCACATTTTCTGATGCTTCTCTTCACCACACAGGAATTTTTTCTCTTGTCCTTCTAATGCTGTTGTAACTTTATTCCAAATCCAATGGAATTCAGAAATAAGGGGTGGTGGTATCATTATGTGCATTAATATTTTCTTTGAATTATTATTTATATCTATTCATTTTTTTCTTTTAAATCTGTATCTTAACCCACTTAAGTAACAACTATTTAAACAGGGAGAGGATGCGAGTTAGTTGATGTATGTAATGGGAGGATTACAAAAAGGTGATTAATTGATGTTTGCCTCTTTGTTTTATAACTGCTTATTCAGAGTGTAACAATTTTTTATTAGTAATATAGTCTAGTAGTTATGTAGTGACAAATACTCTAAATACCTGTGTACTTTCAACAGCTGAAACTTTGCCAGTACTTTTTAATTATTAGAATGTGTAATTTGGGAAGGAATAAGAAATGGCCGTCTACTCCTTCCTTTTTATTGTTTTTTCTATTTTCTTGTTTCAGGTATTTAGATTATTTTTGAAACATACAGATTGACGAGTCATTTCAAGCTTGCTCCATTCTACTATATTTATCAGGAATTAGTTCAGCCGAACAGTTACCACACTACTGGAGAAAGCACAAGTGTCACTTCCAGCATCTGCCCTGGGCATGGTGATCAGATATCCTGACAAAGGAAGGAAGTGTCACTGGGTTTGGGACAGCTCTCTATTTGAAGAGTTAGGAATTTCCTTCGTCCTCAGTCAGCTGGTGTGAAACTACTTCTTTGTTTACAATACAATTTTATTCCTGAAATTAGAAAGATGAGCTAGAGGTTGAATTCCACACCGTTGCAATGGCTTTTAGCATCTCAGTCCTCATTGCCCTTGTTAGCACACTGAAAACTTGCTTTCCAATTTCTTACATCTGGGCACCATTAACTGTTACTGCAGTTGTGTCAATGTGCAGAATATGTGCTTTAGACTGCTACATTCTTCTACACTAAGTTTCATCCTGTCATCTGAAAATATATTCTAATAAGCCAGAACATGGAGCCCACAAAAGTTTGTATTGTTCAGTACATAAAGCTTGCTGAAATTGTCTCCAGGGCTGTGACTTATTATGGCTGAGTATAAATGAAACTATACTATATTGCAACTACATTGTAAGTAAATTGTATAGTGATTACTAAAAAGAATACTTAGTATTACAAGTCTTTATTATTATTGCTGCTGGCCGGAGCTTTTAAAAAATATGAAATAACTTCTCATGATGCACTTTTGATACTAGTGTTTTAAGTAGCTGTAATGTATATAGATGGCTGATGGTGTAAATGTTATTTTTCTTAGTGATGTAGGCCTAGTGTGTATTTTGCCATGTATTCTTTCTCCAATTAAGTGAAAAAATGCGGAAAAAAAATCAGTAAAATTTGGTCGAAAAATGAAATGGAATTTGCAATCATTTTTATCTTTCATGAAGGAAAATGGTTTGTTGCACAAAATACAATGTTGGAAAGTGTGATTAAAATGGAGACGAGAATTGAACCTCAAGATAAGCAGAGTGGAATAATTCTACAGCAGAGGAAATTGAAAGTTTGTTATTTGTGGCATAGACATTGAAAATAGAAATGTAACTATCACTTAAAACTGAAAATGCAGCCAGAAAATAACTGGAAGTTCCATAAAGCATTTTGGGAAGAAATGCACTTGCTTTTGGCAAGCCCGAAATATGTGCTTGGTCTACTCAGATTTATCATGAGATGGGATTTTTTTTTCATATAAGAATTAACAAGACCAGATTTGGTTTTAACTTTTTTAAAAAATGTTTTCTCTGTGTTGTGGGAACAATGAAAGTGTCTGTGCATTTGAAGGGACGAAGGCGTTATAGACCTGTTGCATTTATCATTCTGAAGGGTTCAGGGAAAGGAATATCTACAGTTCCTCATCTGGCATTGCCTGTAGTCTTGACTGATATGGGGAGAACCTGGGACTAGGGCATGCTTGACACCAGTGTATCTGTGTCTGATGTGAGCTGTTTTATACTGGCAGAGCTCAAGAGCACAGATTAGGTGTGTCCTTTCTTTAAGCCTGCACTGAAACTTTGGCCTTGGGTTTTTCATGGGTGAACATGATCTTTATAGAGCATGGAAAGAGCTGTGTGTGAGCAATCTGCCTGTAAACTTGCATATAAGCTCTACTGAGAGACAGTAACAATATTTAAAGCTAAGATATGGGAAGTGTTTGCCTTGTACCTGAGCACCAGAGTCAAGAATTTCTTGTGGATCCCTATTCTCTGGCAGAGCTGCTCTGCTGAGGATGGGAGTGAGGGAAGTAGATCTCATCAATGTAGGAAGGGTGTGATTGGTTTTGGTGTAAGTTAACTGCTCGTGAGGGCAAGGCAGGCTCCCCACCGCCCAGCACACCAGGCAGCTCCTACAGGAATTGAAATTACCATGAAGAGCAAATGAAGCTGCCTGTCCTGAGCTGAGTGGGAAAAGGTGGGCCAAGGTGAAATTAAAAAATGGGTAATTTTTAAATGGAGAAGACCAAAGTTTGGATTTCAGATTTTGAGCTCTGGGTTCATTACACTGGGCAGAGGTTTTCTCAGTGTGAGGCTGATCTGGAGCTGCTGCAGTGGATTCACGAGGTCTGCCCAGCGAACAGAACTCCCCTGCAAGACACCACTGCTCTGCAGAGCACATGGCCCATGGCCTGCACTAAAATCTCCGCTCTGCCCTGCAGCTCAGCCAGAACCGCTAAATTTGAGAGCTCCTGCTGTGCTCCAGTGTTTATCTGCCTCTGGTGCCACTGTGCTCCTTTCTGGCTGTGAGTTTTCTGCTTTTTTAAAAAAATTTTCAAAATTTCTAGATTAATTTCATCTTCCATTTCGCCCTCTTGTTTCAACTACCCAGCTGTCAGTGTAGCTCTGAGACGTATTTTTCTGCTAGCTGTGGGGACAGTGTGTTTAACTAAATAAGGGTGAAAAAGATATATCATGGTCATAATGAAATGTGACCATGTTAATATTTTATTTCAAGTTTCCTATCGGTGTAAATTAATTACCACCCACAATGAGCTCATTTGCGTAGTATCTGGATTTCATGTGAAGCTACAGTAGATAACTGACTAGCTAAGAAGCATTAAAATCTAACTCTTTGGTTATATGTTCAGACAAATGTAGATGCTTTATTAAAAAGGATGGTTGTAATAACAGCATAGAGAATAAAAGTAGGGAATGGTAAGGAAAATGCAGAGAATTTACACATCGCATTTGTAAGCCATCATTAATTTGATGGCTTTAGGATCTTTATGTTCTTTTCCTGTGTGTTCTGTTTCCCGTTTTCTTTAATTAAAAAGAAAATTTATGGAAATATATTCTTCAGGCAGTTAACATTATTTAATCACTCTGAAAAGGCCTTTTGGTGTAGCAGTAAAACTTTATAAGATGGTTGTCTATTAAGTATCTCTCCTGTAGGAATTCTTATATCCGGTATAATAAGATCGCCAAGCTATCAGGTACTAAAAGAGTTTGCTGGAATAGAAAAAATAATGTTTTTTAAAGTAGATTCATGGCCCGTTGAAAAGACTCACCTCGCTGCTCCTCTTGCAAAAGCAGAACAATATAATTTTATGGGCTGTCTTGTTTGCAAATGCATGAATTTAATCCTTGAGTAAACGAGTTCTCAGGGAGAGGGAGTTATTCTGGGAAGGACACCGAAAGGATTGAGAATGTCACGTGTGAAGTTGATAAAGGGTCAAAGCAGAACTGAAGGCTGAAACTGGCATCAAATTTTTTTAAGATGAGACAACTAGTGCACTGCAGTGATATTAAAATCTGCAGGAAAATTGAACGAGAGAATGTGACATTTTGCCCTACTTAGGTAAAAAACCTGTAAAGCCAACTTACCTGGAAAATGGCTGCAGAATTATGAGGATGTTCCCTTCCATACCTTTCCTTAGGCTTTTCACTAAAACATCATGTGTGCTGGTAGAGAGCTGGGCTGTGCTGTCCTCCACTGGGACACCTGTGGGACAGATCCATCCCACAGTTTTAAGAGGGAGTGGAGCAATCTTAGAGCATTTTCACCTGTCTCCCTGTCTTGGGGATGTCTGCTCACCAAGCCCATCTCCCTGGAAGAGGGAGCTTGGCAGGACCTCACCCAGGCAGGGGGGCAGGGGACTTCAGTTCCCTGTGAGCACAGGGTTTGGAGCACCTAAAGTGCTCAGCTGCCCTTCTGGCCTGGGGTAGCTTAGAGCTACTGAAGCCTTTTTTCTCTGTTTCATGGAAGGGTGTTTCACATTGTCATTATGTGCCTGATTGTGCAATGATGGTGTCTGTCCCCAGCTGGGGTGATAACCACACTGGTGCCCAGGTAGTGCCAGCTCCTCCTCTGTAGAAATGACATGGACTTTTCGTAGGATGGGGAGACTGTCTTAAGGGATAGGCATTTCACCCTTTCGTCTTCCTGACCTTTTCTCTGCTTTTAACATATGATGTTTAATTGTTGACCATTAGGTTTTTTTCCTGCTTGGGATTGGAAGAGGGATTGCCACAGAAGGGGCACACTGCTAGTGAAGGTCTTGCTTAATTAAGTCAGCAAAGATCTTAGCAAGCAGTATTCCAGTGACAAACTAGAAACATCAGACAAGCAAAATTTATTGCTACAGTACCTTATTTCAAAGTTGCAGATGAAGTTGTGTCTTATTTGAGGGCCTTAACAAGATGTTACTTTTGTTAATTTGATTTTTCTTTCCTGTCTTACTGAGTCAAATGACAGATGGGTAAGACTGAGCTGGGCTGTGGGTACCACAAGACAGTTATTTTGCAAATATGCTTGTTCAGAGGTTTCCCTCCCAGCAAGAGAAAAAGAAGCATATTTTTGATTTCTGTTGTTTTCTTGACTGGTGCAGCAGCCTGAGAAGGCAATTAGAGCTGTAAAGACACGGGCACACTGCTGCCTGTTCTGACAACACTGCTGGTACTGGAAAAGTAGAATGGGATGTTATCAACGATTGTTCACTGCAAAAAAATACTTGTAATAAAATCAATGCTAGATCAAAATAATTCTATTTGAACCATTGTGTTAAGTAAATTTCCTAAATTTGATTTTTAAAGCTAAAAGATTTAATCTGAAATCCCCTTGAAATCCAAATATTTTACTTCAGACCAAATATTCTTTTCATTGAAACCAAAGGGATTTTTTTCTGAGACCTCATCTCACTGGAACACAAAGAAGTATCTTTAAAACTTAAAAAAAAATCTGAATTATTTTTTATAACTTACCTGATGATCTTTATACATAGTCCTATATAACATCTAATTTATGGATCATCCAAATTTTTATTCAATCTATTTTTCCTCAAAAATTCCCCTTTTGGGATATGTAGTTCAATGAAACTTATGACTTCTCTTAGGTTTGGCAGAACTGACCAGGTGTTTTCTTGTCGGAGATGTCAGCTTTTATCTCCAGTATGATTGAGCAGTGCTTTTCTGCAGTCCAGAACACCTGCCTCTAGGTGAGATTGTCACCCTGGGATAAGGCTGCCACATCTGACAAGGTTGTGTCAGTGCAAAACCATGCAGCTGTAATGCTGAAGGCTTCTACTTGCCTTTTTGACACCCAGACTCTGAGGACTCTGCAGGGCTGCTGCAAGATTTCTTTCTTTTGAGCTTCTGGTTGTACTATTTTGTTAACAAGGTTGCTGTGTGACTCTGGAGGATTTTGCCTCTGTGTCTGTATTTTGTACTTTAAAAAAAAAAAAAAATCTATAACTCACCTCTTTGGAATTCTCAAAGGCTTCCAGTAAAGTGCAAAATGTTATACTGTTATAGTCCATGGCTGTAAATTTCTTTTCTTCTTACTACGAATTCTGCAACTTGTTAGGGCACATTGTGCTTGTGTGTGTGGCCACTTCTAGTGTCAAAGGAATATATCAAATACCCTATTTTTCAAAATATGTGTCTTGGAGCCATTATTCTGCTTCTGACCTACAGTCTGGATACAGCTGATTTGGCTGCAGTGAAGGTTTAACTCTTGTTTTACAGCCCCTGGAAGAAGGACAGGCACTGGAGAGAGCCAGCAGGAGTATGAGATACTGCCGTTCATTGTGACAAACTGAAAATTAATGTCATTTATTCTCAGCTTTGAGAACTGAATTCCATGGGTTGTAATTGAATCTGCTCTCAGACCCATGAGTCTCAGTTCTTCAGCTTAGATATTTCTGTCTTCACATACATGGGAGATCAAAGAAGCACTTGATCATCCGCTACCTCTTCTGGATGGTGACAGTAGCAAGCAGGAGAGGAAGACTCACTGATGTGAATCATTTCGACGAGGAGGGTTCATTGCAAAGGCCTGGCTCTCTCGTGTTAAATACCTGTGTAGTGATTAAATCTCTTCTGAACTCATAGGCTCTGTGTTGCTGCTTACTGTTTGATTAGCTTAGTTCTTTCCTCTCATTGTTATCAAGGCTACATATAAATCCCTGAGATACTGTTGATTGGCTGATGGTCCCCAAACAGTGCTGAGTGTTGCAGTTCTACGGATAGCTGTGGTGAGCTCCCTTAGACCATGGTAAACCTGGATCTCCCTGGGCTGAACACTAAGTTTCCCAAATGATAATCTGCTCTGCCCTGCTCTCTTAGTACCGCTGCTGTGCATTTACTGCTTCTTTTGCTTTGTCATATGCCAAATACCCATTTTCAACAAAAGTTGTTACCATAAAGAGTATTCATTTGCACCAGGCACCAGCCCACTTATATAAACACAGATTTTCTTTCTTGACGTTGGTGATGTGATCCCAAATTTTCTAGATTAGAGAGTTTCCAGTGTAATCACTGATGGCAATGTGTGTGCTGTATGAAGGCTCGGTAGCACAAACATCCCTCTATAGGGCAATTCATTCAAGTCACAGGTTGATGTTTTTTCTTGGAAGACTTATGTTAAAAGTTTTCATTCCAGGATCAGGAAAGTAATTGTGGTCTTTAAGCATGTAAAGAGGTATGATTATCAATGAGCTTTCCACACCGCTTTCCTGCAATAAGAACACCTTCTAAATTACATTTTCCCAACTCAGTAAAGTGTATCATACACTGATCTTATCCCTATGTTACAAAGCTCTTAAAAGCATAGAAATGCTAAAATCCCACAGGTACATGAAGATCCTGTTCAGCTAAGTAGCTTAAAACTGCCATGTGCCTTTCATTTTGAATATGTATTTACACTAAAAATAATGAGATATTAATCACTGTTGCCTGTGGATACAGATGTGCCTTCATATTGATGTACTTTAACCATAAATTTTTATCCTAGGTGTTGAAGAGTTTCAATTGTGGCTGTCTGAGATATATTGTGCTCACCAGCCTAGAAATTACATTTCTTGGAAGAGCTCACCATTTCCACCAGCTCCTGCTGTGGGAATATCCATTAAACAAAATGGAGAAACACACTGAGCAAACAACAATATCAAAATTTTGCTTTTTATTTTCCTCTATTATCCTTGTCAGAAAGAGAAAAAGAAATTTGAGATTAGATTTGGCAAAATCTACAGAAGACGAGATACTGATGGAACATTTTACAGTATATCTAATGCAGGAAGCGTGGTGGATATTAGATGCCTTATGGTGCAAAACTTCATCCTCTTCCTTCACTGTGAAGCCCAGCCTCTTGGCAGTGATGCAGCAGAGAAGGTGGTGTGTGCATGGTGGTAACAAGGCCATGGATGAAATCAAGGAGTACAGGAGTCTATGCAGTGCCATCTATGGGACAGAACAAAAATGTGGTATAAGTAATGTTTTTTTTCTCAAAAGAGTACAGTAATTAATGAACTAATAATAGCACTAGTGATGTTGTCTCAAACTAAGCTTAAGTAGTTAAAACACAGAAGGGTGAACAAGTCACTATCGTAAGGAGGCAGGGAGAAAATACGGGACTGTTGTCACTCTGATGATGGCTCATGCTTGTGATTGTATTCACAGGAGGGGCCAGGGGGTAACCAGGGTGGGTGAGAGCTGTATGCGTACCCCCAGAGTGTGGTTCGTCACCCCCTACAAATTCACACACAAGGTTACCACAGCTTTGGTGAACTGCAAGTAGGATGTCACTACCAAAAAGTTGGTGGCCGTATCTGCATGGGGCTGGACCTCTGCAAGTGCATGGACTGGCTGTGTCCAGGTGAAAGTCAGGAAACCTCTGTCTAAGCTTTGGGCTTCACCTCTCCATGAATGATGGCCTTCATGTAGGAAAACAGTCTCCTAGCCTGTGTGTAATGAAAAATTAGATGGTATTTGTGTCCTGAGCAAATACATGTTCTGATCATAGCCTTCAGATGGAAAATGGTAGAGGAAAAAGATGTCCCTAGAGTTCATTATTCCGAAGTGGTTTTCCTCTCACAGCTGCCTGGATGTTTCTGTGCTCTACAGTTGCTGCTGGGTGAGAGAACAGATTAAAATGAATAGGTACAGAGCTACTTTGAAAGAAGATGCAAGCCTGCCTTTCAGCCCTGCAGTGACCAACCATTCAATGTGTTCTTCCTTAGGCCCAGGCTACTGTAGTTGCCTTTGAAGCTAGCTTGCCCTTTCATGACAAGGCATCTTCTTTTGAGATATTCTTGACATCTTTAAACCAGATAAGTTTTCAAGTCTCAGGCTGTCTTACTGACAGTGCTGTGTCTTTCTTGCAGAATATAAAGTATTTTTAGCTTGCGGTTTCAACCATTGTACCTTCTGTCTGTCTCATTTTACTGCCTCACAATATACCTATTTATTCTGCTTCACTCTAACTGGGGCAGCTTCAGGATGGCCCAGCCTGCAGGTCACACCCCCCAGCCTGCACATAGAAGCAATGCAGGGTCACGGTGCTGAAGGTAAAATGACCCAGTGGCTCCTTTTCTAGGGCTCTATCAAATGTACAACACATCAGGGTGTATTAATGGATATAAATCTTTACTGCATCCACCAGCTCTGTGCACAACCACCAGAAGTTGAAGCATCACAACTTTGATGACGGCATCTCTTCTGGAGGATTTATCTGTTGCCCCAAATGTTTCATTCCAAAGTGAAATTCTGATTTTTCATTGTACTTTTAAGTACAGAAGTGTTCAGGTGAATTCATCTAAATTTGTTAGTGCTGGCGTAGATTTGAAACTACTTTTTGGCACAAGTAAAGGTTTTCCTAAAAATAGATACCCTCTCTATATCTCTTGATCTACAACACCTTCTGGTGCTTATTCACAGATCTCAGGCTCTTTATTTTGTTCTTAATAAATCCCGGGCTGAAACCCCGGCACAGCTCTGGCACATTAGCAGGGCTACCTACATTTTGCAGATGAGCAAACTGGAAGACCAAACACTTAAAATGTAGAAGCCCTGAATCCTCTTGCATACTTCTTCCTTTAACTTGTCATTTTCTTCTTACTATTCACAACAAACAAATTAGGAAAAACATCTACATAGTGCTATGAGCATGCCCTGGTGTCACCACACTGCTTGTGTGGTTTGTTGCCCTCCCTTCGCTTGACTGACATTCTGTTCCCACTTCTTGGTTCTTGATCCTACCCTGCCTCTATCAGGGCAAATCTCTTGACATTTTTTTGCTTTTCTCTCCAGTATACAGTGTATTATCTCTCTCCCTCTTTATGTTAAATTTTTTTCCTTTTTTTAGCCCATCCCCCAGGATTCTGTTCTCCTTGATCCAAGACACTGCTTGAATCTGGTGAAAAAAGTAAACCTCTTGTGCTGAAGGGCCTGATGAACTGCTTCAAAACCAGAATGAGAACAAACAGCAAAGCAGCACAGAGAGAGGAGCTGCAGATGGTCTCTACGTACTGGTGTGTTTCACTTTGCAGGTAAGGGGAAAATGTGCCTTGTGGCATTGACCACTACTCCCTTTTGCTGCCTCCCACCTATCATCCTCTCCTTAAGCTTCTGCGTTTCTTCCTTAACCTGTTTGTGCCTTGCCAGGTGAGTGCTGTGGAGAGGCTCAGTGCAGGCTGCAGGGAGGTGTTCTCAGCAGATCATTTCAGGTACCTCCAAACAGTGGCTGTGCATTGCACACTTATCTGAGGATGGCTCTGCACAGCCTGCCCTTTGGTAATCCAGGACAAGGCAGCTCTTGCCGACCGTGGCTTATCTTTTTGGCTAGCATCCCTTTTTGCTTCCAGGAAAATGATGAGTTTATGTCAGGTTCAGTAATCCTGATGTCTGCACAGTCGAGAGAAAAAGCATTTCACTGTGAGAGTATGTGTGCCTGTACAGCTTTGACAAGCCTCTTGTCTCCCTTGGTGAAGAGACAGCAGGGCTGAAAATCTATGGAGTCATATTTGCTGACTAAGGTCACTAACTGGCAGTGACTCAAAATATGTTTTTCTGTCAGCCCAACAGTATGGAATGTTGTGCTTTTTCTGTTTCTTTCCTTGAAAAAATACTCTACATCAGAAAAGTTAATGCCTCAAGAGATCCAGGAAGGTCTGTTCCTTTGACAGGATACATACATGCACTCTAGTACAGAATTCTCTGTTCACTGGCATCCCTTCTTCACTCTGTTGTGCTAGCCTATTTTCACATTGGGAAAGAGAAACTTTTATAACTTACATTATAAACTATATTTACTAGATTGTCTTTCTGGTAGCTATTCTTTTTTTCCACTTTCTGATCACTTACTGTCGATGTGGAGAAGGGTGTTGGGCAAAGCCACCTGGACAGGCTGTACCAAGATCTCACTGAGTGCCTGAGATGTTTCTGCCTGCCATGAAGTAGCTAATTTCTAAAATGAGGAACTTTTCCACTTTTTAGAAAATCCATGTTCCATGCTAAAGATAGTACTTAAACTGCCTCCTCACCTATGAATCATAAAATCACAGTACCATAGAATGGTTTGGTTTGGAAGTAATCTGAAAAATCATGGAGTTCTAACCACCTGCCATGTGCAGGGCAACATTCCACAAGACCAGGCTTCTCCAAGCCCCATCCTGGCCTTGAACACTTCCTTGAGTACTTGAAATTAGTCAAAAAAACCATTTCGTTAGAAGAATCTGCCATTATAGCTTTTCTTACTTTCATTTTTCCAACTTTTTTTAAAAGCTTCTTTCTGACTTTGTTCCCCTTTGTTTTTCTTTGTCTTTTACTCCAGAAGAATTTTGGAGCAAAAAAGAATACAGTCATTGGGAGAGGAAGCTGTGACATTTCAAGATGGGAAGGGAATTTTAAATCACATTTGAAATAAAATTACCTTGCCCAGAAGATCTGTCGATATGGAATAATATCTCTTGCTTGCCTGTAAACTCATCTGCTGTGCAGGTGATGGCAGGGTAAAATGAGCCTTCAAGCATCACCACCAAAGCAGGAGGCAGCACTTGCACTGTGCTGTGGAGGTACCCCATAGAAGCAGGTCATAGATAAATGAGGCAATGTGTATAAAAACAATAATCATTTAGATGGTTTTTCAGATTCATAATAGTGTAAAAAATAATGATCATTAATTTGTTTTTTAGAAAAACACTCAAACCCAGACAAACATTTCCATCTTCTATACAAAGCAATTCAATTACTGTTTTGGTGGAGTTGAATCTCTTGGTATTCCTGTGAGAAATTTTGCTCTTTATTTATTTCTTTTTTATGGACTGGGACACAGGGACATACTTGCCTGAAGGCACAAAAGGAATCTATTTGAAGTTTTGTAGGAATTTTGCCACAGTTAATAACTACAGGTTGAAAGGAGTCTCTCCATGTTGTCCTTAGATTAGGCTTCCCACAAACAGGCGCCCGCAATGCAGCAATGTCCATTTTCTGTTCACACTGCTGCAGAGAAGGCTGCTCTGCCTATTCCATCCAGGGAGAGCTCCTACAGAAGAAGAAACAGCCTCATGATGCTCAGCAACCACTGAACACCGTTGGAGGCAGGGCCACCTAAATCACAGCCCCTCCTCAGAAAGCCTCCTGCCAGCATTTTACAGCTTCACTTGTTTTTCACGTTTCTTCTTTTCTCTGTTTTCCTGTACAAACTCAGGCAAGGAAGAGCTTTTCCTCGGTACAGAAATCTCTGGCTCTTGGAGCATTTTTAGGCCCACTGCTACCACTCAAGCGGTTCATTCAGAAAGCCCTTCAGAGCAATCCTAGGCCACGGCACATCCCTCAGTGCCTGGGGACTTGTACCAGGTTGGGGCTTAACCATGGAAATTTTTGTGTTTTCCAGCATGAAAACAAAGCTCTTCTCTTGACTGAGACCTCTGGCAGTGCTGACAGCATTTCCTGGGGTGCTGCCAAATTAAAAACAGTGGTATTTTCTCTGAAAAACAGAACCCATATTGAAAGTATCTAAGCTGTGTTTATGAAAATCTTGGACTCACTTGATTAGGAATTTTAAGTTGGTCACAGTCCTTGAAGCTTGCCCACTTCACCCTCATTTCTGTAGGAAACTGCAGCTGCTCTGATGAAAAACAGTTATTTAAAAAATTGCTTGTAGGTATGGCAACCTTCATGCCATGTATTTCAATGGAAAATATAAAACAGCATCAGATGTTTCTTAATAGGAAATTTATGAAGATTTTAGTCTTTGTACATTTAAAAATTGAAATATTCAATTTTTGAAAGGGGTTATAAAAATCTCATTAATTTTTGCATTTTTGTTGTGTGAGCTGCTGCTTAACTTTTTGTTTTGGTTTGGTTTTTTGTTGTTTTTTTTAGTATTCCTTTGGTTGCTTTAACTCTTCAGAGCATAACACCTGGAGTACTTTCCAAGTGACAGCCCCTCCTTTCCTGTCTGTGCCTGCCTCCCACTCTATCTAGTTTTTTACTGGAGGGACAGGCCAACCAATTGTGCTGGCACAAGGCTGGAGAAGTGCCAGTGATCTCAGACTTCGCCTTCCTGCAGTAAATAATTCAAGAGGGCTAATTTAGTTCTTTGCCCGTTAATTGCCTCGTGTTTGTCTGCTCCGAGAGAAACAAATAGATGTGCTTGTAGTTGGGTTATTTTGTACCCCCATATTTCCATGTTCTTTCTCAAAGGCACAAACATTCACAGGGTACTCAATTTGCCTAAGAACAGCCCCAGTAGTATTTAACCTCCCAGACAACGTGTATTGGAAGGGTAAAATTTGCAAATCTGCTATTTTAATTTTGGTTTCTTCCCTCTTTCTTTCCTCTCAGCCTTCATACTTTCAAAATCATGAGGATAAAATTAAGGAAGCCTTGCTGAAACATACAGCATAGGCTGCCCTAAATGCCTGGAGCCATGCTGATACCTTCTGGTGCCTCCAAAGTGTGGATTAGGTCTAACTAATACTGTTTCTTGATCAGTGGTTTTGACACAAACGCATCAAAGGGATTTATTTAATTACAGCTGTAAGAGCAAGGGATTTTTTCTAGGCAGCTCCCAGTGTGGCAGCAGTGAAATTTCCTTCTAGTGATGGGATTTTTGTCTGCTGTAGGTGACTGAATGCCCCATCACTCTTGTGGGGTTTTTTTTGTTTTACCTTTTTTCTGGGCTGGTCTGAAGCTACTGGTTGGCACTGGAAGATGTCTAAGATGTGGGCACTTTCCTCAGGTGCCATAAGTTTGTATAACTGAGCATCAGCAGCTTTTGTCTAATTACTCCTGGCCCACGTGTTGAAATGTTCTTTTTTGTAGGTTATAATGAGGAGGTGTTTTCAAGGTATTCAAAGAGGACGTTTGTGTTTCTTTATTCCAATATGTAAAAAAAATTGAATTGATCTCATATCTCTCAATATACCTGAGAGGAAGTAGGCAAAGGCTGTGTAACATTCAACACCTTCTTGCTCTCCCATTTTGTGTTTTGGAGGACTGACATTGGCTCCACTCTCCTCTGGGTGCAATGGACTTTCAGTGTTGGATCCATCTGCCTTGTCTATTGCTGTAACCAGATGAGACATTACTGGTACAGAGAAGAATATCTACCTTTTAGACAGAGCTCTAGAAGGGGAATTGCACTACTGCGAAGAAGTTTAAATGAAATTATGGAACTTCGTAGTCCATTGACTGCACTAAACCACCTACATTTTATTTAGAGTTGTGAAGCTCTAATGGAGCTTGGAAAAAGTTGCCAAAAGGGCTGGAATTCTCTATTGGAGTGGGAAGTTTCTGATACAATAAGAAATTAGAAGGGTCAAGGAAAATAAGGCTGTGTGGGATCTTAAGGAGCCCTCTAGTCTCGCCCATGCAATATGCTTAAAGGCATTAACAGAATCATGGAGATGAAGGTCTTAGGTTCAGGGCTGGATCTACACTTGAGCAGATTTATGTTGCAAAATTTCCTATCATAGAGCAATCACACATGAAAAGATATGTTGCGTTCTTCTGCCATGAGGGGGAAAGTTTAGGAATGCTGAGATCTGAGGTCACCGAGTGCCAGTATGATCCTTTATAAGCCAGCACAGCATGAAAGAGACTGGAAGTACAGGGCTGCAGAGACATCATCCAGTTAATATCTGCCTCTCTTCAACTGGACTTTATGCATGGAACAACTTGTTCAGTCCTGAGATTTAAGTTCTTCTTCCTTTTCTGGGAAGTGTCATGTGCAGCATGCAGACACGCAAGGCTCTACTGTGTTGCCATCCATGTGCTATGAGTATGGCCGGGTCAGTGCCAAACTGTGCACTAAAATAGCATTAGCACCATCTACTTTGGGACATTGTGCAGAGGCAGTCAGACAATGAGCCAAAGCCTACTATTTCAGGAGAAATATTATCTACAGTTTGCATAGAGGCAGCCAAAAAGCTGTTAGAAGCTCTAGCACACCTATTTATGCTTTTCTGTTTTGCTTTGGTTTTATAGTCAAACTTTAGTCAGGCTTCTTTCAGTAGTGTGACAAATTGAACACCATTAGCAGGCCAAAGACAGGGAAAGATTTGGGTTAATTTGCTTCAGGAGAATTTGTGCCCTATACAAATTAATTTGCAGATGGCACTAGACCTTGGCTAGGGTTACATTTCACTTGGAATTTTCTCAGTCACTTTTTAAGACAAGAAGATAAAGATAGCTCTCTCTTTTCAGTAAGTCAGTGCATTTAGCTACAAAAATATAATGGAAGAAAACATGCAGTTTGGAAAGGAACCAGCAGTGTTTGGTTTGTTCTAAATTTTCCCACTGAAAAAAATTTAATGTTTGAAGCCCCACTACTCTCCATCCATTCATAGGGTCTCTCCAGGAGAGGTAAATCTGGTGCTGTGATAACTTTGAAATCTTTGTACATTTCTTAGTGAGTGTTTAAAGTTTCACTACTCCTTCCTAGTTAGACATCTGACAAGCTCTGGCTTTTCTACTGTGTGTTTTTACTTCCCTTCAGTGATTTTTCCCTTACTCTTGAAGCTCACATCCACAGGGAAAAGGAAAAAACTGCACCACTTCTCTGAAATTCTGCTAAATAAAATCAGCTCATAAAAACTCGGTTCGAGGTCCAAGAAATCTTGAGATAAAGCCAAGTTCTCTGATGCATACTCTTCAAATTTGGCTGAGAGTGTGAAAACAGGCATATTTACTTGAGCAAAAAAAATATTTACAGGACCCGCAGTAGCTCTGTGTTTTGCCGTCTGGCTGTGCCGCTGCAGATGTTCCGCAGCTTCCCGGCGTGCGAGGGAGCAGGCAGAGCCAGCCAGGTTTTGAGCCATCCCAGGGATTCAGGGTTTTCGGTGATTTTCCCCCATTCCCCGGAATAGCAGGAACGGTAGGAGGCTCCCTTTGCCCACGAGAGGGCAGGAACGTCGCGGCAAAGCCCGCTCGGGGACTGCGATCCCTCGGTTGCTGGGAATGGGATTCGCGGAGATGCGCTCCTTGTTTCCCAAACTATCAGCCTTCTGCTCTTAACAAAAAAAGGGAAAGCGGTCCAAGAGGGAGGATAGGCATCGAGTGGGACAGGTTGCTAAGGGTCAGCTGAGCTTTCTGGGGAGTGGGAAACAGAGAATGAATCTTTGCCAGTAATTCTAGTAATTGTGAAGGAGGTGTGGCATCTTCAGGAGCTTGTACTAGCATGCTGTTTAACAACTTTGTTATGAACACGGACACGGGGATTGAGGGCACCCTCAGCAAGTCTCTGAGCTGTATGGAGCTGTTCACACAGTGGAGGGAAGGGATGCCATCCAGAGGAACCTTCACAGACTGGAGAGGTGGGCCCATGAGCATATCATGGACTTCAACAAGACCAAGCAGAAGGTCCTGCATGTAGGTCAGGGCAATCCCAAGCACAAACACAGACTGTGTGGAAGGTGGATTGAGAGCTGAGATGAAGGACTTGAGAGTGTAATTTGATGACCTTAACTTGACCCAGCAATGTTCACTTAGAGCCCAGAAAGCTGTAAGTGTCCAGGGTTGCATCACTAGCACAGTTGCCAGCAGATGAAGGGGGATTCTGTCCCTCTGCTTTACTTTTGAAACACCCTACCTGGCATGCTATATCCAGCTCTGGGGTCCCCACTATAAGAAAGACATGGACTGACTGGGTTCAGAGGAGGCTACAAAGGTAATCTGAGGCCTGGACAACCCCTGCTATGGAGACAGGTTGAGAGAGCTGGGGTGTTTAACCTGGAGGAGAGAAGGTTTCAGGGAGACCTTAGGACAGTTTTCAGTACCTAAAAGGGCTCCAAGAGTGTTGGACAAGGACTTCAGAAAAGGGCATAGAGTGATAGAAAAAGGAGAATGGCTTTAATCAGAAAGAGAATAGGTTTAGATTAGGTGTTAGGAAGAAATTCCTCCCTGTGAGGGTGGTGAGGCCCTGGCACAGGTAGCCCAGAGAAGTTTTGGGTGCCTCATCCTGGAAGTGTTCAAGGCCAGGTTGGATGGGGCCTCGAGCAAACTGGTCTAGTAGAAGGTGTCCTTGCTCTGGGCAGGGGGCTAGAACTGGATAATCTTTAAGGCCCCTTCAACCCAAACCATTCTGGTTTTTTATGATTTTACTTTTAAAATACTAGTTTTATCAAAGAATTTACAGGTGTAGTGGAGCAAGGGGAAAAATTAAAAAGGGAGTGTTCTCAAAACCATTACTTTCACAGACTGGCACTGGACTTTTTTCGCATTCTAGGACAGGAAGAAAGATTCAGTAATCCCAGTCATATTTATTCAAAATAGCTCTGAGGTTGCCTTTCCTTCAGGAATTGTCTTTTTGTACAGAAGATTGCTGAGCTGAAACTGAAAAATATTTGCTACATCTCCTTCCCCAAAGACGCCTGGTTTTCAGGAGTATGTCTGTTCCTTTTGTGAAGATGCCTGCAGAGCTGCTTGGGAAGCCAAACAGAACTCTTCACATTTATCATAATGCGTTGATTGCTTTTTTCAATACTGCTGATGTTGGTAAGAACAGCAGGGCAAAAACATTAATATTAGGCAATAATGTTTATCTCACACACAAAACGTTTGGATTTGGTTCAGCTACTGCTGTACAGGCAGTGGTGGTATTAGTCTAGAATGATGTTGGTATTAAGGGTAGAAGTCTATATGACCGCTGGGCTTAATACTGAGCCAGTTGTCTCCAGGGCTAGACCCTGACCAAGTACTGAGCATCTCTACAAGTGCAGATCTTTGGGACAGCACTGCAGCTAAGGAAAGCTTTTATCTGCCTATGGATAGGACAGAGTGAAAAACCCTGTCACCATGGAGTGCTCTGAGTGCTGGTACTGTGTGTCTGCCACTCTCCATCCACAATGACAAAATAAAAGAGAAAGAGGCAGCTCTTCAGGTGCTGTGCTGGGAAAGCATATTACAGAAGTAGAAAAAATTGACTTGGCACTGCCCTCTGTGGGAGCAGCTGCCTTTCCACAATACACAGAAGCGCCAAAAATGCTTCTTCTCCACACATGGGAGAGACAGTAGTCTCCTCTTCTGTCATTACTGAAGAACTGCTCAAATTAGTTAATAATTTTAATGTAAAGGCATTTGTATTTTGATCTAGAAAGCTATGGCTGCTCTCCAAATATTCAAGGTCTTTTTCATCTGAGTAGATAAGTAAATATTACAAATACATGATAAAAAGTTAGCATTTCACTGAATACTTTAGTATTCACAGTTAGCATTACACTGAATACAAAAAGGCTGAAAGATAACACTGAATTGCTGAAATAAAATGCATCAGTAGATGTAAATACATCTCACCTGTGAAAACTTAAATCGCCTTTGTCTGAATGTCTGGTTGTTACCAACTGAGTTTTGCAACCCATGTCAGGCATGGTAGAGCCATTTGTTTAAAATGCTTAACCTTTGTGTAGGAGTTGCTCCAGTAATGACTCAGGAGGAGATTGCAGTGAATTGAATCACTACATAAATTTTCTACTGCCTGAGAAATTCAGCTGCAAAAGAAAGGTTAGTGAAAAGCCTCTAAAGTGTAATGTCATCGCAGCCTAAAGTGCTCTGATAATTTAAAGTTGATAACTGCTGAAGTCTGGGCTGAGCCTCACCGCCGATTACTTTTTCACTGCAGGATTGTTTTCCTGCTTTTCTTTGGATTATAGTGGTATTGCCCAGTGTCCAAATATAGAGAATGTTTCCATTCAGTGCTTTTTTTTGTATGCAGAATGCGTTAATCTGATCTAAGCAGCAGATCATGTTCTATAAGCTGATATTTTGACAACTCGTTTGATCCATAGCCACTTCAACTTTCCTAAAGTGTTTGAAAGGGAAACATCCTGGCACTGAAAGCAGAGCTGAAGAGGTCCCACTGCTTAAAGGCACTGAGGTACCTTCAGCTGATGAAGCTTTTCTGTCAAAGGACTCCAGGCCTAAACAAATATACTGAAACTGTGGTGAAAATCTTGCAGATGATACTTCCTTTCTCTTGTTCCTCTCAGATCAGAAACTGAATCAGAAAAATTACACTTTTCCAAGAAGGTAGAAATTTTAGTCTTTAAGGAGAAGAACTTCTCTGCAGAAGATGGTTGTAAGGGTGGCAAGGGGATGTCTGTGAGCAGTCTCACCAGAGGGTATCCAAGATTGTCAGTGTCTCCAAGCAGACATGGGCAGGACTGCTTTATTTTAAGCCAGTTCTCAGCTCTCTGCCCAGCAGAACTCAGCCTTCCAGCACCTCCATTTGTACACAAAGAGAGGTGCAGCCTTAGAAGCTGTGAGGATGGTAATCAGCAACCAGCTCTCTCTGCTGTGGGCAGAGCTCCTGGTCCTTTGCCTGCAGCCTGTGCCAGTTGTGGCTGTGGGAAGGATCGGCACAAAAACAGAGTTGTCCTCCTGTATTCCATGGACTTCATCACTTACAGCAAACTGAGCATTAGCCATCTAAACTTGTTCAAACCAGGCAGCCTTACAGCCCCAAAGAAACTAAATGCAGAGACCAAGCATTTCATGGGAGTCTGAGAACCCTGTTGGATGGCAGAGGGGTGGGAACAACCTCATTTTCCCACAGAGAATAATGAAATAATCGTATCAAAACACACAAAGCTACTGATTCTAAGGGAGTTCAGTTATCCAAGGGCAACAATAAGACAACAAGCTTTTCCCTCTGTTTGACACTCACTTGTCTTCCTTGCCTGGTATTTTATAGCCGTTTCTGTGAACCAAGTGGCTACTTAGCAAAAGCAATGTGTCAGTATGAGAACTTTATATGGGGCCTGGAATATCATCACTGAGATTTAATGCATTTCAAAAAACATTAAGGTCAGGAGAAATAATTTATCACTGGCTTATCAGTTTGCTTCCCAGCACACACCAAAAAACAAGGGGTTTATCAAGGGGTTCTTGCACTGCTTCCAGGAGTTATTGGCAGAAGCAGCTCCTTGGAGCTAAAGTGAATTTAATATGACTGAAGTTTAGAAAATTCTCTCCTTTCTAATTCAAATTATCTGTGATGAAAAACTACTTGTCCTAGTGTTATAATATAAGCCAAACATCTTATACCTGGCAATATTTAATAGCTGTGCATAAGCAGCATTTTTGCTCTGCAACCCAGAATATTCTTAATATTTTTCTTAGAGACATTGTTTGTGTTGGCTTTCCTCTAAATTCATAGTATTTCATTCTCAGACAAACTGCAATGAAACCTACATATCTATTAAGAAGTCTTGCACCTAGATAGAGAAAATGTAGTAACAAGATTGCTAAACAGAAATTGCTATATATTTAAATGATCATGAGCTTGTCAGCTGTTCCTTTGTTCGGATTATTATAGCCACACATAAAATATTTGACTGAATGCTCAACTTTTCCTCAGCTAGAATCCAGATGGATGTCTGGTAAAATAACAAGCACACCCCACTCCACCTGTCCTCAAAATCCCTTCCTGCTTTGGCTGCATTTCTCCCTGTGTTGAAGCCAGTATTTTAGGAACTAAATTGGACAAAGCAAGCAAGCAAACAACCTCTTTTGTGTTGATTTCCAAATCAAATCATTGTTAATCACGTCAGTAGTCCCAGCTGGTTCAACAGCCTTGGAATCCAGCTTTCTGGCTCTAAGGTCCTTTGCATGGATGCCACCTGTGTGCTCCCCAAGTTTGCTATTAATTTTTGTTAGAAGCATTCATTGTCTGATTCTTTCACCTGTTCAATTCTGCACGAGACATTAGATTTCAAATCTCTCTGTGAAGGGAGGGAGTTGCTGATCAAGGGCACCAGTGACTCACCTAAAAGGAACAACAGTTCATCAGTGACTAAGAAGTGTGGCACATGTTTCAGCGCAGTAAGATGCTAATTTCTGGGGCTAAACCCTTCTCTTTTGGAATACATCTCTGTTGGTGAATGTGACACCTTAGGCGGTGTCAGTCTGCCTTCTCAGACTGTGCTGAATATGTGTGTAGTGGGTTTGGTTCATAACCAGGCGGAAACACCAATTTAGTGTAGGGGTTTGGTCCAGAATACTCTTTACTATTTACCTTCTGTGAGATAAGAATTAGGAGAAATACAAAGCAGGCACCAAACTTGAAAGAATATAAAGAAATTTATTAACAGACCTAAAAGAGGGAAAAAGAAAAAAAATAAAATCATACCACACCTTCAGAACTCTTCTCCTCCCCCCACCTTTCTCCCTTCTCCAAGTGACAATGTAAAAAGACAACCCCTGAGATGTTCAGTCTGTTTACCACTTCCATAATAGCCTTGTTCAGTTCATTTAGGAAGAGGAGTCTCTCATGCTATGGAGAAATTAGCACAATGAGACAGCCACCCATGTTGGTTTTCTGTTCGCATCATGTGAGAGTCCCTTCCCACGACTTGCAGCTTTTCCCACAACTACTTTAGAGGGTTCAATCTTGAGCTACTGGGGCGCAATTTTAAGATTGAGCCATTCAGAAACAAAAGTTCTCTTTACCATCTCTGGGAGAACTTCCTCTCTAAGAATAGAGGCCCTCCTCCTTCCCTGGGAGCAAAGGGTCCTCTTCATCTTCATCTCTAGGACTATCTCTAGGAGCATCTCTAGGAACTGAGGTCTTCTCTTTTTCCATTTGGAGCAAGAGTCCTCATCGCTTCCATCTCTCCCTGTTCAAACTTCTCATGAAATTACAGCTGCTTCAGTATCTGCCTATCTCAGTGCAGGTGCTTTTGCTCACGAGTACAAGTTGAACGCTCCACCCCCCATGCCTTCATGAAATTACAACGGGTACTCTGATACATCATAGCTTTACAACAGAATTTCAGCTTTAAGCATCTCCTCTTTCTCTTCCCTCAGGTTTTCAGCTCTTCACAGCACTAAAAGGGTTAATCTCACCTAGGCCTTGCAGCTGGAATGTCGCTTATGGCTGTTGGTCACCTGATCCTTTGCCAGACATAGGTGGGCAGCTTTCAGCTGAATCTTGGCTGCACTGGAGAGAGGGAGCCAGGCTACTCCGTCTGCCCACAGCAGGGCTGTGGGGGGGGTTCCGTGGGTGGAACAGGCCCATCGGCTCCAGGATGGCTGTGGCCCGGCCTGGCCTGGCCCGAGCAGGGCCTGGGCCGGACTCACCAGCCCCTGCATGGGGCCCACAGCCACCTGTCCCAGTGCCGGAAACGAGACAGAGCCTCTGCCTGGGGCTTGTCTATTCTTAAGCGTGGATCACAGAGGCGGTCACAATTTTAAATGGCTTAAAGAATTGTCCATGTTCAAACTGGCCAGCTGATAGGTTCTGTCAGGTCACAGAAGAAGCTGTAAGCACCCCTTTGCAAGAACATCCCTTCCGAGACTATGCTTTGCTAACCCATGACAATGTGGCAGAAGCCTGTTCTTGATGACATTTGTCCTGAGGATTAATTTCAAATCCATGTGCTTCTCTTTGTGTTTAGTGAGATGCCTCTCTTGCTTTAAACGAAGCAAGTGCCTATGTTTTGGGAGGAAGACGGTCAGAGCAGGGACAGTGGAGCTGTGGTCTGACTGGCAAGGGCAGCACTGGTCCTGGCAGTGTGGGAAGGGATGGAACTCAGAGTCAGCAGCTCTGCCTGAGGTCAGATTTCACTGCAGGTGGTGAACTTCTGCACTCTGTTGCAAAAGAAGGAAGAGAAGGAGGGAGACACAAGTATGTCTATTTCCAACAACAGCAAAAAACCCCAGCAGTATGCACACACAGGCAAACAAGCACATAGAGAGTACACCCCAGTCCCATGCAGAAATGCCTGTCAGGCTGGTTTAAAGTCTGCATAGGAGAGGATGAGCCTTGGAGCTCTCCATCCCTTCTTCCAGACTGACAGACCTCACGGGAGCTCTGTCTAGTCACACCTCGGCAAAGCTGGCTGGGAAAACATATGCTGCCCGTTTGACACAAATTTACCCTGTCAGAAAAGCAAGACTTCAGGACTATATCTGTAACAACCATTAAGAATGGCAAATTAATTAACTTATTATCTAATTAACCTTTTGGGTCTCTGCCAGTTCTTTTGCCAGTCCAGCGGGGCTCGCCCTGCCTGAGCACTGCAATGTCCTAGGCAGCCCTAGTTCTGTTAAAGGCCAGTGTGCTGTTCACCTGGTCAGGAAAACGAGGTGCTCTCTGCTTAATGAGACCACAGACAGTTTGCTTCTCCTTTCTGTGACAGTACTCCCTTGTGCCTGCACTGACATTACCTGGGGGTTGGCTGAAATACAGCATCAGGCTGGTGTGTGAGCTTTAGAGCAGGGTCACCAGCCTAGATTGAGACTGGAATTTGGTTTTGAAGGGTCTCTCTGCCTTAAAAATTGAAACTGATGAGGTGACGATGGTTCTAGAAGGAGACTTAAATGTCTCTTAGATTGTTGAGATGAATTTAGGGGATATTGGTGTAACATAGAGCCCTTTGAGCTATGTTTTAGCAGAAGGTCTGTGGCCTCAAGATAGCTTTGTTTAGCCAAGGGAAAATAGGGGCTAATTCCATCCCTGCCATGGTTAATCTGCTAGAGACCATGGTGTCCTCTGCCAGGGCCTGCAGAAACTGCTCAGCACAGCAGGAGGCTCTGCACCATTAGCCCACGGCAGAGCCACAGGTGAGTTGACCCCCTGTAAGAGATGGCCTGAAGATCTCTCATCTGCCTCACGATCATCGCCAAGGACAGAGACTGAACACAGGAGTCCCGGCCTGGCTGAGGTGGGATGTCTACCAACTGTTGCCTGCAGGTGTGCCTGCTGGGAACTGGTACGCATTCCTGAGGAAATTAGTGCAGGTCACAGTGGACTGTGCCATTCTTGCTGCCCAGGTGGGAAGGACTGTGCTGAAGTGGAAAGGAATGACCTGTCCTGTACACCTGTCCTGTTTCCCAAAGCAACAGGCCTCATAACAATGGCTGTAGATTTCCCCCACCTCTTGGCCAGTTGCCCCTTGCTTTTGAAAAGGACTATAAAGGGACTTTCTAAATTAACCAAGACAATATCTCCCCATGGAAAGAAGATGAATCTATTGGCAGAAGACCACGAGGACTTAGTCTCATCCGTTGGTAGCTATTACCCCCCTTTTCTTCCTCTCTACCCTTTTACTTTGTTTTCTTTATCTCTCTCTCTCTTTCTCCTCTATCACATTACCGTGTTGTGGGAAATTAATAAAGGTGCACTGTTTTGATTAAAACTGAAATCCCTTGTGTCCTTTTGCACTCTGAGATCTATAAATGAACCATCAACAACCCTTGCTTGTATTGGCGGATCGTGACACCCCCTTAGGGCTTGTTCCTATTCTCTTGCTGTCACACTTCCATGTCTCTTCATTTGTAAATCAAATTGCCATGTTTTCTGCTCAAAATGTTTTGTGCTTCTGAAAATTATTGTTTGTACAGTAGCATTGGTATCACCCTATTTTCCCCTCTGAATAAACATTTTCATTAGCTGAAAACAAAATAAATCCCAAACTACCATGGAAGAACAGAAAATTCTCTTGGATTAAATTTCCACAGTCTCAGTTAAATTTCCTTGCAAATGCATATTACTTCTGGAGCTTTCTATGAAGGCAGCAATGAGATTCTAATGTTTTTTCCTACTGACCCTACAAAACTGTTTCCGCAGCATACTTATCGGGGTGTCATAGAGCTGATATATTCACTATTTGCTGTTTAATAGAGCTGATCTTCAAATTGACTGATGCCCCTTGTTACAAATATAATTTTACCCTTCTACTGCAGTGAGCAAGAGCAGGGCAATGGCCTCACTGTTAGAGACTGTGCTTGTTTCATTATTTTAAAATATGTTAGCACTTTGTTCATAATAGATGGCTTAAACAATATACGTGCTGAATATTAATGGTAACAATAAGGTATTTATTTTACTTGTATTTGAAGAAGTAGGAAGCACAAATACTTTGTGAAAAAACTTGGGGTTTGTGAGACTGAGTCCAGTTTTGCAGCTGTGCTGGATTACACCAGCATCCTTTTTTGAAGTGACTGGGAAAATACTGCAATTACTGCAGGTAATTGTTCAAGTAAGGGTATTATGAAAGAACTTCAGAGAAAAAATTACTTTCAGAGCACACGAGTTGGTTTTATCTTTATCTGGCCAACCACAGGGTCTAAGACACATGCAGAGGGATAAAAGCTTGCTTTTGCCCAAACCTTTTTAATCAGTGGCAGAGGCATTTATTATGTGTGTGGTAAGTTTGATGCAGGAGGACAGGCACATGTTGGGGTTTCAAGGCCATGTGGCCATTGGCAACACCTCCCATATTTCAGAGAATCATAAAATCATAGAAAGGTTTGGGTTGGTTTGGGTTGGAAGGGACTGAACGGACGATCTTTGGGTAAAGGTTATCCCATTCCAATCCCCTGGGATGGGCAGGGAAAATTTCCACTAGACTAAGCTTTTCAGAGCCACATCCAACCTGGCCTTTAACACTTCCATGGATGGGGCGGCCACAGCTTCTTGGAGCAACCTGTGCCATGGGCTCACATCCCTCACAATAAAGAATTACTTCCTAATAATTAATGTGAACCTAATGTGAGTTTGAAGCCATTCTCCCTTGTCCTATCACTCCAGGCTCTTGTAAGTAGATCCTCTCTATCTCTCCTCAGGTAAGACACAATTAGGTAATCTCTAAGACATCTCATTTCCAGGCTGGAAAATCTGAATTCTCACAGCCTTTCTTCATAAGAGAAGTGCTCCATCCTTCTAATCAACTTGATTTCCTCCTGATCTATTGAGTATTGATGTGTTATCAGGTCTGATGTATCGTATTGTCCCAGAATTATCCTGCAAGGAGCAGAGCAAAAAGCTGCAGCAGGCCAGGAGGGAGGGGAACAGCTATGACTCCTCACAGCCTGGAGCAGCTCACAGAATCCAAGGCTGCCAAGCGGTTGTGCTGGCTGGGTCCTTACTGAGGCGTTTGGAGCTACAGCCAATGCTAAATCAGGTATGGTATGCTTTATGCGTAAATCATCACTGCCTTGTGGGGCACCAGGCTTCCTGAGAAGTGTGGCATTTCAGGATGTGGGGGTCTCTCTGCCCCTCTGCTCATGGTGGGCTTCAGCTCTCCCTGCATGGCTGCTGCCCTTTTTTTCTCCTGGCCTTGACCCACACCAGCCCCTTTCCTCAGGATAGCTACATGTTCCTGTTCACATGCCAAAAAATATCTTCCTCAGTGTTTCCCCTACTCAGAAAATTTAGGAGGCTGGAAAAAATTTCCATATTGCTACTGAAATCAGAGGGTTCCCCTGGGAAGGACTCCCCAATAATATAAAAAAAAGATAGGGAATCTTTTAAGGAAAGAACATTTGAGAGTATTTCTGCAAAATGGAAAATATTTTATTTTTACAGCCTTGTGCACAAAATTTGGCTTCCTCCAAAACTGGAGATTTTCTCACAGCAACCTATGCTAATTCATCAGATGATGTTCATTCATGGAAATATGAACTACAGTAATTTCTTCCTGCTTTTGTATGACAATTGCAATTCAGCCCTAACTATGGTGGTATTCCCATTACATGAGGCTGAAGAGTGTTTAAAATATTTACTCTTACCTTTAACTTAATAAAAGCTTTCCTCAATAAGCTTCATCTGACCCACTTCAAATTTGCTCCAAGGTGTAACAGCTGAAAACCTCTCAGGCACCTGAGGGGTCCACATTTCTTGCCTTTTTTTTGTCCTGGGGAAACGGAGTCTATCCAACCTGCAGCAAAGCGGGGGTCTGCTGAGATGTAGTCAATAGTTGGCTTATTTTCACTTTGATTTAAATTAGCAATTAATTTTGTGCTGCTTACTTCTGAAGCAGCCGTGCCAGAGAATGCTCCTGGCATCCTGGGTACAGGACATCTCCATGTGGTGGGCATTTCTCCAGATATGTGGGAAGAGGAAAGCTCACCCACGGGTTACAGTGACTGCTAGCAGAAGGCAAACTCCTTTTTTGCTTCCTTATCACCAAATTTAATGTCTTCTGCCTTTTATCTTAGTCAGGAAATGGGAAAATTTGCTTCCAGTCTGATTTTTAGTTAGGATTACTAATTGTTCCCCCCAAATAATAACATTTTTTAGCATCAGGACCTCTTTTTGGACTGCTTATGGAAATGCTGTATAACCTCCCTCACTACTGATCTCGTGTTGAGCAGCATAACCATTGAAACGAGAAATAGGAAGCGGGAGAGAGAGTGACAGTCACTTTCACCCACACATTACATTGTTTATTAAAAATCCTTTTGATAAATTTTCTCCTGCTCACTCTAGTCTTGCCTGTGTATTTATGTGTGTCATTCTCTTTGTATGAGGCTAAAAACTGCTGGAAATTGGTCACTGAAAGCAATTGTTTTGACATCAATTCATATACTTTAAAAGGTGATAAACTGTAAGGGTTTCTTTATTGCTCAGCTCACACCTGGGGTCAGCTCCAGCCCGTGGTTTACACACCAACTCAACAGCCTCACTGTATAATCCACTAGCATCTTTTCCTTTCCTGAGCTCATTCTGTCTGACTCGATCCTGCCAGGTGGTGAAGACCCAGAAAGAACAATGTGCGGGGGAGTGCACTTGGGTTTCTGGTAGGAAGACGGTGTCAGGAATTAAAGCTGCTGTTGTGAGAGAGATGGCAACAAAACCAGAAAACTTCCTCGTGCAGAAGGAGAAACATTCAACTCAGCTATTCAAAGGTGACGCACAGGTATCAAGCCGTGACTTTCACAATAATTTCCAAGGTGCAGTTAATCTCAGCCTAGATCAGGACTGGAAGCTTCCTCACCAAATTTGCTTGGCAAGGTTGCTTCCCATGGATGTGTCTGGCTGATGGCATTTGTCCTCACCTACTTTTTAGCGAGGAGAAAACAAGTACTTTTTTAATGCCTTGCCCGCCCATTCCAAGATCTTGGGGATTTAAGTGTGAAAATTTTACGTCATACCCAACACTCACTTCCACATGGTGGGGACAATCAGAGCCATGCTACCTGTCAGGCAGTGGGAGCTGCCTGTTGGACAATGACATTTCCCCACCCTGTAACAACATCACCCTTGCAGCCTCTCACTGCCGTCATCTGTCTCCAAAGGGCTGTTACTGCCCAGTCTGTGGATGTTTGGTGTAAGCAACTATCTCAAGCTGAGAAGACTGCTATTGGTACATTACAAGAGTATCCCTCAATCTTCAAATTGCTTATGGTAAAAAGCTCTAATTTGCAGGTATCACTCCTAAAGGTCAAAAAAATTTCAAGCATTTGGGAATAAACCTCACATGCACTGATGTGACTGTTTATGGGGTGAGGGAAGAGAGGCACAAAATATAAAGAAGCTGTGTGAGGGGCATTTTAACAAACATTCTTAACGTTTAAGTATTTAAGTCACAGTGAAGCTTTCTAGCATTATTAGAGCAATTAATATCCAATTACTTTCACATCTCTACTTCAGTTCTTGAGTAATTAAAGCTGCTTCACATCAAAAGTGATATAAAAGCAAGGCATTTTGCATGTGAAAAGCTTCAGAGGGTGGGAGATTTTGGGGTTTACGCACTCAGCAGTCAAACAGCTGAGGCTGGTGACACTGAATCAGGCTGCCTCCTCTGAGCACCCCTACAGGATCATGGAAAGACGCCAATTGTTGGATTTCTGTACTGTCTCTTGATTAAACGGCTGTTTCAGTTTGGTGTCCATGGCTTTCATATTTGTAATATCTTTGAGATTTTAATTTCATATTATTCACTAATTTAGCTTCTTGTCTCCTGCCAAGTCAAAAAAAAGAAAGGTTTTTCTCTCCCTTCTTCTTCTTGTAATAAAGGCAAGTGTTTACACAAAATTAATTATATATTTAAAGTCTCCTAATATAAATCTCTGATTCCTTTAAGTACTCAGAGCTGGTAGGTAGTGCAAATAGTTATTGGAGTGAAAGATGCAGAGCTCTGGGGGAGGCTTAAAAGTGTTGCAAGCACATGGGCAGCAAAATGGGTGTCCCTGAGGCAGTGGGTGCAACACCCTTGGACCTTGAGTGGGTGCTGCCTTCGAAGTCTCCTGCAGCCCCTGGGAGTGGTAGAGCTCGATATCATGGTCATTTCTCCAGAAATGTGGGAAGGGGAAAGCTCCCTCATAGGGCTGCAATTGTTGCCAGTCTGCTAGCAGCAGAAAAACAACTCCACTTTTCCTTTTCACCTTAATTTTACATCACCTGCCTTGCCTCTTAGCCAAGGTAGCTGGAGAAGAAATACGTACCAGCCTAAATATGCTCTAAAGGACGATACTGTCTTAAGTTTTAATTTTATTATTAGAAGCTAAGGATATTAGCATATTCTAAGGCATTTCCTGGACTTTTATCTTTTATCACACTTGTCAACAATTTTTCATTGGCATTGAGGGCTGTAGTAAAAGTGAGCAGTAGGAAAACTAGAAACTATCTGAGGGGGGTAGCTGTGGAAGGAGGACAAAAAGTAGTGGGAAGACACCTGTGGCCAAGGGGTTCTGCTATTGCAGTCTTCTTGGCAGGGAAAAGTTTTGAGATTCTCAGTGCAGGTGGCACTGAATTGCTGGAGAAATCAGCTTGGAAGGATCAGCTGGCAGCTTGCCGTGGGCAGTCCCAATCCCACATGTCTCAGCAAAGGAAACCTCAAAGGTCATAACTAGAAATGACGCCTGCAGATATAATCATTTAGCTTAAACATAATCTCAAATTTCAGCCTACTAGCTGGAGCAAGACCAGGCAAGTTTACCTGTCCTAGAACTGCACTGCATATTAAATTCTCTATGATTACTAAATTTTAATTATAAATTGCTGTTAAGAACTGATGATGAACTGTGAAACTAAGTTGTGAATCCAGCCCTAGAGAAATATTATGAACCACTTTTTTTTCTCTCCAAAATTGCTAAGTGGCACACAGCTCCAGGTGGCACAGGGAGGGGAGAAGGACTGCCCAAATAGCAGACTAGCAGAAAAATCAAATTGATCCTAAAACTTGGCTGGCCGCAAAACTGTATCAAAAATAAAAGGCAGATGTGACACAGCCATGCCACAGCAAACACACAGGCAGTGGGTTTTGCTCAAGTCTGCTGAGCCTTCATACAACTGCAGAGTGGATTTTGCTGGCCCGGGTGTGAGAGTCTCATGGTTTTGGGGAAAGAAATACAGAAAGAAACTTTGGTCTCTGGATGTATATGTTTGTATATATTTATATACACACTGTCAAAAGTGAAAAGCACTCGCATAAAAAATGTAACATCATAAGCCTGTGAGACATTCAGATTTAAAAGCTGAACCTGGTCAGGATCTGGATCTGGTTGGGATTTTTATCTGATTGTTTTTAAGACCGCCAGAAACTGCTCAGTCATGGTACAAATCTAGTGTAAGGACCAAGACTGTCTGACAACAGGGACTGGGTTTTCTACATTTTATCGACTATCAAAAATTTCTTTTTCTTTCTGAATAAATAAATATACTTGGGAGATGTTAAAAAGACCAGTGAGTGGCAGGGCAATAAGTTGTGAATTTCCTGCATCTTGATTTTCTTAAGTTACAGTGAAAAAGATGATTATGTCATGAAAGACAGATACTGTGAGAGGAAATCTAAAATCAGTTAAGACTAGTTCAGCTAACAATGCTGGGATCCAAAGGATTCTTACAACCAATGTCTTTTTCATATTCAACAAGGAGTAGTGCATTTGTGGCCTTGACATTCCCTGAGATCTGAAAATTCTTCCCTATCCGTTGTGTGGATTTTCCTCTAGCCATCTAAATCTCAGTGATATGAATCAATCATATCTGATCACCTCTGCTGAAATCTCATGTCCTTTCCAATGTTTCATCCATTACTCCATTTTCAATCAATAAAACAAAAGCCATTGTCAATCTTCATCCATAACTGGGGCAAAAAAAAAAGTTTCAATTTTGAAGAGTTTTGATCATTTTCCTTAGCTCACCCCCAAATATAGCTTGTTTCTGAACAGAATAGAAATGAGAGAGTCCTTGTGGGAGAGGGTAATCATAGGGCTTCTTGCACAGTCAGAAATAGCATCAGCCTTCCCTTCTGTCATGCCATAACTGAAAACCTCAAAAGCATGTGTGTGATCAGAAACCTTCTGAGATTTACAGTGTTGAATGACCAAGCAAAATCTGCAGCAGTCTTCTGTCTTCTGAGCTGGGTCTCTAGAGACACCATCACTTCTAGATCAGAGACGTTTTAGTCTCTTCAGCTCTGTTTCACACTGCTCTGCTTTCTTCCAGCCCTTTGCAGTAACACAGAGCAGCTTAAGGCTTCATTACATCAGACCACAGGGAACAGCACCCTGAGCTTTGTGCCATAGAGAACCTGCTCAGGAACTCTTGATGTACCTCACAAGTGGTAATAAAAATGGTTAGAGGGGTCTGTAGAATTTCAGGGATGTTTGGTCTTGGGGGATGGAATTTCAGGATTCTCATGACTCTTTCTGGCAGAATGAGCATCATGAAGTATAATCATGAACACCATATGGTGGCTGCAGCTCAGAGTGATCTCAGGGTTATTCATAATCATAAGGAATTGGCCAACCTTCCTGCACAATGGAGGTTTGACTTGGTTGTGATTTTTGATTCAGGGAGGAAGGTTAAAAGGCAGTTAAAAGAATATAAAGACATTTACAGTTGATTGAGCAACAGAGTCACCGGAGCCCAAGAACTTTAGGTGAAAATTAGAGAAAACCTTGGATATTTCTGCATATTAAAATTAAGGCTGGCTGACTTCTTTACTCGATCTGACCAGACCCCTGCCTGTGTTCCAGGAGCACCACACAAATAACCATCTTCATGGACAACCTCTGGTTTCATTCACTGACTAGTTTTCCAGTGCCACAAGGTATTATCTTGCTCAGTTTTGCAGTGAAACTATAATTCTCTGCTCTATACCGCTGCAGGGCATGAAGGTCCTCAGGATACAGTCAGGGATGACATTTATATCCAGGCTGCCAGGCCTGGGTGCTGCAACAGAAGTAAGGAACCAGAAGTGATGGAAAATTACCTGCCAAGTCATTTGGCTTCTGAAGGAGTTGTTCCCTCCCTGCTCACACTGCTGCAGAACTTTTCTCTAAACACGTATTCCTGCAGCTTACAGCCAATTCAATTCACAGCTCCTCCTGCAACTTCTCCTGTCCTTGAATTTGATCGACCCAAGCTGTCATCAGTGTGACATGCAGGACTCAGAAGACATCATTCCATGAGGTGCATTCCAAAAAATTAAAATAGTTGACCTGTCACTCCTCACCCCAAACATGTTGCAAGGCCTGGCCTTGAGTTGGGGAGCTGCTGAGTTTTTATTATCTTAGACAATTTTCCCTGCAGATTGATTTCTGTGAAACACCTAAGTGTATTTGCTAGCATAAACTTTGGTCCTATGGCACAGGTTTTTATTTACATTGATAGGAAGAAAAGAGCACTTATTACTGAAATTTTCCCTTCTTCCCTCAAGCTTCCCCCTGCTCTGTGAGGTAGAATGGAGGCATAATTGATACTTGCTTTTAGAAATTTAGGGTCGTTTTATTTTAGAGACAAATGTGGTGATGCATAAATAATACACTATTTTGCTGCCTGGATTTTTTTTCCAGACCTCATTGGCATGCACAGTGCAGGCAAACTGAAAGCTTCTCTGGATATATATTGTCAGATATCTTGCCAGGTTGTTCCCTTGAGAAAACCATTCGGCACAAGGACTTTGAGACTGTAAAGTCTTTTAGCTTTTCAGTGAGCTCTGTGCTGGTACAGCAAAGTTCAGGCTGAATCAGCACTCCCATTAGAATTCCTCATTTTCAGGAACTTATTAGTTGCTGGTGAAGTGAAAGAGCAGGATGCGGCTGAGAGGGAGGGAAGCCCCAGGGATGGAGGAGTTCGCATGAAATTTTAAGATGCGCACAAAACCAGAATTACAAATGCCTGCTGTAAAAAGCAAACACGGTGCTGTGCACTCTGGGGCTGCAGGGCGGTAAGGGGTTCTCCCTCTGCTCACCTCCAGGATTTGGCCCATTCTCTGCCCATTGCCACTGCCTCTGTTTGTGCCAGCACGAGTAGGGACCCTGTGCCTTCCAGGGATTTCTGGGCTCCGAAGGCACACAATGCCTGAGGGCTTGTTTGCTGGAGAGCTGATCATGACGCATGATGTATTCTACTTAAGTAGATTATGGCAGGCCCAATTCTCCCATTAACTGCAAAAGTCTCAAGAACTTCACTATGAGCAAGATTTAACTGTAGATTTTAAAACCTTAATCACCAGATATGCCATATGCCCTAATCTAATAAGAGCAAAACCCTCTCCTGAGTGCTTTATGAAGAATTCTCTTTAAAACTTATACCAAACAATTTTTGGTTTTTCCCACTATCTTACTGCTGAGACATATCTTCTGCATTTTTCTACAGAAACACACTAATCTGCTGAAACGCGGAATGAAAGGAGCTGGATTTAGAGATGATGGATAATAAACTTTGAATTGCTTTTAGTCTGAAGACAGCCTCGGTGTTTTCTGAAAATATGGGGAATGGTGACCAAATCACCTGTCTCTGCCCAGATCACAGAATATCAGTTTTCATAATGACTATGTATTAGATTTATTTTAGGTCTGTAGTTTATCGTAGTGCCTGACTGACTCCATAATGCATGGAAGCATCCTCAGTATCCAGGTCATGATTTGGAACCTGCATTGTGTTTGGTGTTAGCTGTTTCAGGATCACAAGAGATTCTTCCAGGACCTACAGGTGACGGGAGACATGCTACCCAGTACATTGTTATTTTTAAAAATATTTGTTAAATTTTGCAACATACAGGCCTGAAAGGTTTAGGCAAAGCAAGCCTATTGCCCAGAGGATATTGCAGCCATCTTGCAAGTATTACCACAGCAAAAAGGAAAAAAGAAACAAGGAAAAGATAGTTTGCTAAATGAGATATGTTTGGGGTGTCTGCTGGAGTTTTTTTATGTGTTGTTAAATAATTGCCAAGCTACTCTGAAATAATAAGAATACAAGTATGGTAATGAGATAGCAGGTGCTGAAGGAAATTTAAATGAGTAATCTGGGGTCCTATAAGAACAAGATGCCCTAGTTAACAGGTAGGAAAGCTAGGAAAAATGAATTTGTAAAGTATATGCAGTGAAACATTGAGTCAAGTTAAATGCCACAGAGTTTGGCCATACTTTCTTCTGCATGGTTGCCATCAGCATGCTACAGTGCTGTGCTGTGGCCTCCAGTGATGAAGCTGCGGGGCTGGACATGTTGGAAGGGTTCAGGTCTTCACTTCTGCATCTCAGCTGGAGAAACCTGGTTTGATTTCAGTAAAAAAGTTGTGCTAACACATGCAGCTGGGTTTATGATGCATATACTTTGGGAGGGCTTGGAGCGACTGGTGAAGGGGGGAATGGGAGGATTGGCTGCTTTATGTTTTAGTTTTTTAGGCCCACCAATTCTATGTCTATATTAGCCAGGCTTTTGGGCTCCCTCCACAGTCAAATATGGGGAAGTTTTCTGGGTTGGTTTTGCCTTTCCTCATCCTTCTTGACTCAGAACCTCTAACCAGATTATTGAGAAGAAATTAAATCTTTTCCCAGTGCTAGTTACATTTTCCTACCCATCCCAAATCCCTCTGGCAGGCAACCAAAGTTCTTGCAGGAGTAGAGGGAGATACTGGTTGAAGAGTTAACACATCACACTGATACAGCCTGATATCAAAGAGCTCCAAACAAAAAACAAACAAAATGTACTTCTAATCTAGATCAGTTTATTTGGATCCATGGCTTTGCTCCTGTAGTAGCAGAACAGGCTCATCTGCCTGGATGTGTGCTGGGAACTAATTTCTTCTCTATTTCTTTTATTTTAAGTAAACTTTCATTTTCAAAAATTCCTGGCTGATATGTTTGGCACATGGATGGCAACACAAACAAATTATTATTACCAGAAACATAGAAGCCTCTTTTTAAAAAAAACAGCTTGAGTTGAGGAACTCTGAGAGGAGCAATCCCACAGCCATTGTCCCAGCTGGTCGCTGCCACTAGAACTGTGTGAGATTAAGGAACTCCCATGGGCATCAGGATGTGCAGTGTGAAGGGTGCCCTTTTTAAACAGAGGGTTCGGAGGTGTCTATGGGGACTGCAGAAGGGTGGCAGCCAAGGAAAAAAGAGAGCCTTTCTCCCACAATATCTTCATTGCAATGTTCTCATCACAGGCATTTTTTGTGAGGAGGGCTTCTATAAAAGAAGCTGCAAGTGTGGTACGAAGTGTGCCAGGATTTCTACCTTGTGCTGACTCCTTCTGCCCTGAGTCCTGCCCTGAGAGAGGCCGAGGGCTGTGGTGTCACTGTGCTTGTGGGAGTTGCCTAGCTCCCCAAGCCATGGTGGGTCACTCATCACAGCCCAGGCACCAGGGTGAAGCCCCCCCGTCATGCTGTCAGGTGTGCTGGGACCAGCTGGATGAATCTGAGCCCCTGGGGGGGGGGACGCAGTCAGGAGGATGGTTCAGTTATGCTCTAAAATGGATAGGGGCAAGATGCCTAAAACAAGGTGGGTGCTTGAAAAATACCTTAAAATGCAATTGCTTGAGGTGCCAGTATCTCTGGCAGGTTCCCTAAATGAGAAATACTTTTTTTTGGTGGGATAATCTGTCATGCATGAAGCATTCTGTAAGGCTGTATCTTTCTCCTAACCATCATTACCATTTTAATTTAAAACCTTTTAAAAATTATCACCTAGGTGAATGATAAGTAGTAATAGGGTAAACTGCTCTGAGCTCTCCATTACTGCAAACAAAGCAAAGGGACTCTGCTGTATTTACAGAAAATTAATGAACTTTAAAAAGATGAACTGCATGTCATTCTAGTGATCATAAGTTGTTTTTCATGCAAGGAGGTTTGCAGCTTTACACATTAAATGCTGGGACAAAAGAAACATCCCTGCAATATTAATAGTTGTAGTATACGATTGTATATTGAGGGAATAGAAATAACATTTATTTTCTTTAATGAAGACTAATGAAGATGTTCTGATCTTTCCATTACAATTTCAGCAAGTTTTGTTAATCAAGATCCTGCTTTTTGAAAGCTAATTTTTCATTTTAAACTCCTGAAATGTCGTCAGTGGAACAGTGAAATGTAAATATCGTAGGATGTCAGTACATTTTCAGTTCTAATGGGAAATTGATGTATTTCAAGTGTTTTGTTTTGCTTTTGATTAAAAAAAACCCCACAAGCTATTACAGAAAAGTTTGTTTTTCTGTCACGGTGTTTTATCAATATACTGACACAGCAGATACTCTTCACTGGGTTCATCAAAAGCTGGATGGATAAACTGCCTTTTCCCTTAACTTGACTAGAGTAAGAGACCATGCACGTCATGATAAAGGACACTGTGTTGAGGGGTAGGGAGAGGGAAAGAGGTCATCACTGAAACCAAGTCCCCTGGGAGCACCACAGCCAGCACAGATAAATCATCTTTTAGAAGTACCCCTAAATCATTGAGCTTGGTTACAGATACTGGATAACAAGTAAAACCTCACTTTTTTGAGGGTGTTCAGGTTCAGATTCACAAACTAGCACTGCTACAGGAACCCAGTTGTCTTTGGAAGGAGACAACTCTAGCCTTTTTTTTGTCACAGGCAGCTATGCTCTCAGAACCCCTTGTGGGACAGCCTGGGGGTGTTCCTGCTGATGAAGCTCTCTCTAGGTGGACCTTGGACCTGCCCCATATCAATCCACCAGCTGCTGGGTTTCAGCGCTAATTCCAGAAGGGGAAAATTTTGGGGTGCTTGCACAAGATTTTTTTGTTTTAATTTCTTTCATATATTTTATGCTGTGCAGGTGCTGCTGCATAAATCTGTTGTCTAACACCTTCTCATAGCATTAATAGGGTTGTTGAGCCTTCAACATTTTTCAGCCCTGACAGTTTTTTAGAATGCATCAATTAGTTTCCTACCCATGTTCACACTTTCGGTGTAATTTTAAAGAAAGAAAAAGAAAGGAAACATAAGGATGTTTTTATTTAAACAGAAGAACTGGATTTGTTCATAGCCTTTATATAAGCATAAACCTGATGACTTCCAAAGCTAGTGATGAAATCTGAACAGGTGAACTACCATTTTCAGGCCAGTAAGTCTGAAGAAGAAACAGGAGAAGAAATTCATACTGAAAATCACTACCTGCTAGTGCCATTTCTAGCTGCATTTATGCCCCAAAGAACATGTAAACATTCACAGACGCAGAAAGTGTTTCTCACAGTATTTAATTTCTGCACTATGGGAAAAATCTCCTGGTATCATGTGTCTTGACCTGAGAAACAACTGGCTTCTCTCCTTCCCCTTCTTCTTCCTTACCAATTCAGGTTTATTTTGCCACCTGCCTTGTACCCCAGTCCCTCTCCCCCATCCTTTATTTTCATTCTCCTGGTTTCACAACTAGACACCATGTCTCTTCCAGCTTAATGCTGGAATTTTGCTCTGAAGTTTTCAGCTTGCTGAGACTTTCATGGCCCCTTCTGCTGAACTCTGCTGCTTCTGGAAAAGCATCATGGCACCCAATCAAGGCAGATTCTTGACATATGCAGGAGCTTTGATGTCATAATCTTTTTTATTAAAATAAAAAGTACAAAAGGGTTTTTTTTGTACTCCATGTGTTCTCTCACCAGTGTCACCCACACAGTTACTTGACTTCTGTCATGCCCTTACACATATCAAATAGCAAGCTGGTAATAGACTTTTCTGCCTAATTGAGATTAACACACATATTTAGAGCATTAGCTCAGGAACTGAACCTCGGGGTCTTTCAGCAACCACTCATCTATTTGCTGAGTCAGGTCCCAATTAGTTATTTCAATAGTTACCTATTTGAACTGCTTTGCCGTGGGACAGAAGTGCTTATGCCCTTCAGTGCACAGGGAGAGGCTTCCCAGGTGTACATGGACAAAAATGTCCATACATTGTGCTACCCCTTCTCATTGTGATTTACAGGCTTTGCAATATTACTTATTTGACTTTGTTTGCTGCTCAATTCTCACTCTAAAAAGGGCACAACTGTCACTCCATTTATCAACATCAGCAAGTCACTATGTAAAGAAAAACATTGTACTTCTGACATTGGTACTTGTGTCGAGCTGAGCCCAATAGGTGGACCACTTGAATCATGTGAGCAATGGCACAGCATGATGCGTAAAGCTGGAAGGGTTCTTCTGGCTTCAGCTAAGGTTGTTATTTTTTCCCCAATAACAGAGTGAGAATAGAGCAAAAGAGAGAAAATCAGCTGTAGAAAAATCAGCTCCTCTTTGTTGAATAGACAGTTTCATTTATTCCTTAGCACAATGTACATGAAGAACGATAAGAAACAACTTTGATATCATGCTAAATAAATAAAAATGAGGTTACATAACCTAATTTTCTGTGGGTCTTACAGAAGTCTCTAATTTATCAGCTTTCATTCAACCAGAGCAAAATTAATAAAATGAGAAATGTACAGCTATCTGCAATGCTACAAGATTTCTTAAAACAAAAATGTCTGCGAGCTAATTATTTTGTCTGCAGGTTGCTCTGTGGCAATTTAGAAGGGCAGGTCTCTAGCAGAGCAGGGGCTCATGGTCCCCAGGCTGCTATTTGCCAGCAGAGAATTGTGTCTACACATGGGACCTTGCAGCAGTGCTGGGGCTGGCCGGGCTGCTTGGGTTTGCATGCAGCTCTCTAGGGCTTGGAGGTGGGGGCCCAGGAGAGGAAGGATGTCCATGTGCACCTCAGCCACACTGACTGGAAACTCAATGCTCCCAAGCACTGACAACACCTCCAAGATTTCAGAGGCAGCTCATTAAAACAAATTGAAATTATGTACCGTGACTGAGAACACCACAAGCGTTCTTGTTCATAATTTGCTTCCAGTCCTCTTTCCCCAAGAACAAAAACTAAGGAGGAAAGATGAATAAAAAATTATGAGAAATGCATTTCCAGGTTTTGATTCTGCTTTTTATAGAGATTAACTGATACTAGAACTGCAATAGGAGGAGATGAGAACCACGTATCTCCCTCCCCATAGTGTTCAGGAGCCCAGAGCAGTTCGACCTGTCACCAGGCTTAAGACATGGCTTTGGGTGCATTTTAAAAATCATCTCAGAATGGGACTTTAGATGTAAAATTCTCAATTAAACAAAGCAGGAGGAGCTAAATTTTTTTGTTCTAGTTTCCTACTGCAAAGGAGCCCTCTCAACTCCCCCTCCCCTATTGCAATTCAAATTCGGAGAGGGGCAGTTGAGAGGGTTCATTTGCTGTGGTTTCATTTCTGATAAACACAAACCAGGTGAAACCAGACGGAGGGATCGGTTCCTGCCTGCCTCTCTAATAAGGGCAAGGGGGATTTAATTCCTGCCAGAGCTCAGCCTGTGGAGTGCTGGAGCTGGCACTGCAGCAACATGGATTGGATTAGATGTATCTGAGATGCTTCAACTGCCATCGTGAAAAGGGGAAGTTCCCACCCTCTTCAATAGAGGGGCCATTCAGCTGCGTGCCACACACGCGGTGTGTCCAGTTTATGTGCCTTTGGGCTGAGCTTAAAGGATTCTGGTATTGGGAAACCCTGTTGCCAAGAGTGCCCAGGAGCAGCTAACCCCACCCACAGCTGTTGGTCTCAGGGCACAAATTACTCACCATGGTCTGGCATGGAAATAAGCTTCTTCACATGCGTCTCAGCCCTGTTGCAGGGGTTAAACTTTTACATGCAAATTGTACATCACTACAGTTACAAATATCTCCTTATACTTTGGGAGTTAGGCATGTACATTTATGTCGTTTATGCTTTGGAATGACAAAATGAGAATGGGAAAATAAATTAGCCAGTGTCACGGGTTATTCTCTTGGACTTAACAGTTGTACAAAAGGTAGAACCTCCCTCGTTGTGCAGAGTGTTGAGAGACTCTGGCTGTAAAGAGGCAATAGGTGCTTTTTGCTGCTTCCTGCAGTGTTTGCTGCTTTCACTTTACTCAAATAATGTTATGTGTGCTTGAACTACCATGTGTGTGCTTGAGCAAGTCATTCCATGGTTCCCTCTGGTATGCCAGTCCCCCTGCTTGTCCCCCCAGAGCCAACAGACACAGAGAGGGGTTCCAAATAGACATTCGCTGTGCATTCCTTCCATCAGGCCAAGAGAACCTCTAAACTGATACAAACATGATAAAGCAACTGCAGCAGGCTGGGGACAAGCTTAGGTTACACCCACGCTGAAAACAACAATCTCTGCCATATATTTCCTCTCTATCAACAAGCTGTCTCCCATAAAGAAGAAAATGCGAAGCGTAGTGAGATGCAGAGACACTTTTCACTATGCTGTGGTATAGAAATATATTGCAGATGGTTTTCACTTAGAAGACAAGTAAATTTTTATTCTGATGTGTGCTTGGAATAAACTTAATTGAAATGTAAAGAGAGTATCTTCTTCACTTAAAATATTACAATAAGTGACAACATTGCTGTTGCACAATTTCTTATTTGCATGTGAACTGGTATAAAAGGCCCTTTCCCAACATTAAACAATGTTGTAAAAAAATCATGGAAATAACTAATAGCAACATTAAAACGCTAACTTATTGTGGTGCAAGATATCTCAATATAATATGTTCTCTTTAAAACATTTTTCTTACTCTATTAAAAAACCCCACGGATACTGTGCTGTGAGGTGATTTGGAGGAGGGTGGTGTCCTTCTACTCTCTATGGAATGTATAAAATACAGTGTGATGCTTCAAGTGAGCTTCATTTTTGTGATGCTAGAATTGGAGAAGTGTCATGTGAATGGTCCTTGAACCAAAAAGATTTGAGTGAAGCCTTCAGGGAATGATGGTCAATTGCTCTGAATGACAGGGAGAGACCTCATCTCTGTGCCTATAGTAAGTGGTGACGACAGTAGCTAAAGATGTGTTTCCTCTTCTAAGAGATGGCCTGAAGATCTCTCATCTGCCTCACAATCATCGCCAAGGACAGAGACTGAACACAGGAGTCCCGGCCTGGCTGAGGTGGGATGTCTGCCAACTGTTGCCTGCAGGTGTGCCTGCTGGGAACTGGTACGCATTCCTGAGGAAAATTAGTGCAGGTCACAGTGGACTGTGCCATTCTTGCTGCCCAGGTGGGAAGGACTGTGCTGAAGTGGAAAGGAATGACCTGTCCTGTACACCTGTCCTGTACCTGTTTCCCAAAGCAACAGGCCTCATAACAATGGCTGTAGATTTCCCCCACCTCTTGCAGAAAGGAGGAAGATGTGGAGATACAGCTAGAAAGCAGAAGTGAGAGCACTGCTAAACTCATGTCAGCTAACGCTGCTAGGCTGCAAATCATGGCAGGCAGTACTGCCTATGAAAGGCGTGCTTGGTATGTACCTGTGATAGTTAGTGCTAGCTTGTAGTTTTGCAATGTTATTATGAAACATAGATATGGTATTGGCCAGTTGCCCCTCGCTTCTGAAAAAGACTATAAAGGGACTTTCTGAAATAACTGAGATGAGATCTCCCCATGGAAAGAAGACGAATCTACTGGCAGAAGGCGACGAGGACTTCGTCTCATCCGTTGGTAGCTATTACCCCCCTTTTCTTCCTCTCTACCCTTTTACTTTGTTTTCTTTATCTCTCTCTCTCTCTTTCTCTCCTCTATCATATTACCGTGTTGTGGGTACTTAATAAAGGTGCACTGTTTTGATTAAAACTGAAATCCCTTGTGTCTTTTTGCACTCTGAGATCTATAAACGAACCATCACGACCCTCGCTTGTATTAGCAGATCGTGACACCTCTCTGGCAAAAAATACTATTTTCCTATAGATTTTCGTCCCCAGAAATTACCTAACATAGACCACAATAGGAGTCTACTCTGCAAAGTCAGAAGAGTTGCTCACTATTCTTCGCCTTTGACCTGATGTTGCATTCAGTGTCCCTCTTTCCCTCTCCCCTATTATCCCACCTGAGCCAATGCCTTGAACACTGGCCTTCACTTCCACCACTCTGTTTAACCCCAGTGGTGGTTGCAATCTCCTGGGAGGTGTAGTGCTTCCCAAAGTTCATTAGTGCCAGGCCTCAAGGTGCATTGCCAGGAAGGTGCCAGGAAGGCACATGGAAACAGCTCATCCTCCGGTGTCTGGTTGGAGCTTAAGACACCCACAGTGTGACTCACATGCTCAGGGAACTGATTAAGAACAGGAATACAATTGCACGTCAAAGTCAAACTATGACCGTGATTGTTACTGACAGCTTAAACTGGCGCCTTTACCCAGAGGTAGACCAAACAGGAGTGTGACTAAGAGCAAGAACAGTTGAGAGGAGAAACTCCTTCTCTAGGGAATTTCATCAGAGGCTCTCTCCCGTCTGCCTCTGTGTAACCCAACTGCAACTCCAGCCCAGCATCATAGAGCTGGATGGAAATGCAGTATCAGCATGTTGGCAGACCCTCTCAATCAGCTTGCAGGCAGGACCCTTCAGACCATGGCTGCTGATATTAGGTGGAGTAGAATGGTGTAATGTTTTCCACCATTGCAAAAAATTTATCAGGAATTGGGAATTGATCAAAATCACTAGGCTTACAATTTCATTTCTTTTCCTTCTAATTATCCTTCATCCTTCTATTAGGAGCAGAATAGGAATATATCAATAGAAGGTTTCTTTTGGAAAAAAACACTGTTAGTCCGTCGATACTCAAAAGGAGGTTTTTCGTCTCTGTGCCTAAAACCATTGTTGTGAGCTCTTTTTTCAGCTCTGAGAGCTGATTGCATTCCCAATCGTACTTAAGGTGGCAGATGAGCTTTCTGTAGCCCATTATACCAGCCAGTCATCTAAATTACATATTTTGCATATTTTGATAAGCACAAAGAGGTTTCTAATGGTTTACAAGAGAAACTGATTTTCTGTTGCTCTTGCACACACAATGCCTGGATACAAACCTGTGCTGGGTTTCCTGAGCCTTCTAGTTATCTCCCCTCCCATCCTGTGGCTGGTAAAAATCAGCTCACAAGTACCTCCCTCTGCTGTCAGCCAGGCACCTTTAAGGGTGTTTCGCCATGATTCCCACCCATCAGCAATACTTTTATCAATATTGAATATCCTGTGCATGCACACTACATTCCTTCTATCAATGAGAAGACAGAAAAGTAGCTGATGATGTTATGTATCTTCGGGGGGAAACATTAAAAGGAAGCTCATCTCCATATCAGCCCACAGGTTGCAAAGTGTTTGTACAAGTAATTAAACTTTTTTCCATCTTTCACGTAAATGGAAACACCTCTCTGATAAAGAAGTTCTTCGCCTTACGTTGTCCGGAAGAGAAGGCGAGTGACTACATTGAACTTTGCCGCTTTTCCACGGGCGTGCTGCACGCAGCCACGGTGTACCGTGCACGGTTTCTTTCCTCGGCTGCAGCTACAAGGGCACCCTTTCGGTTTCGCTGAGTCCACCCTGCCCGTGTAGCTCTCCCTCAGCGAAGTGTGCCAGGGAAGAAGCACTTGCCGGAGAAGTCTTTCAGTGTGCAAGACGTCTAACGCAGCACCACAATCTGGGCCACGAGAAGAGCTGATAAAGAAAGTGGCTTTGTCCTTGCACCTCTCTTCTGTGAGGGACGGATACCGAAGACTTTTGCTCTTTGCGAGACTGCAGTTGTGCTCCAGGGTACGCTGGAGGCGAGAAGGAGCTGGCAGACAGCACCACCATCTGACAGGCGCTTTGCAGGTTGTGAGGGAAAGCGGACTGCCCCCGGAAGGTGCTTGCAGCTACGAGTTCCCGCAAGTGTCAGGGTCAAATGCCGGGCGAGCTTGTCGTCCTGTCACTGTTCTCTGTGCGAGAGGCTTTCCCTTTCCATTCAGACGACCAGAGAGGCTGTATATCGCGCGCAGAAGGAAAGGGGCACGGCTCAGACGTGTTTCGGCAGAAGCAGTGCTCTGGAGCATTTCGCTGCCGGGCACAGTGTTCCGGGCAACAAGCCGCCGGGAGAACCAAGGTGCGGTGTGTTCGAAAAGGCGAAGAACGAAGCCGTGGAACTGCGGGCTCCGGTGTGCGGCGCACGGGCTGCAAGACGAGCGTGGCTGCCGCTCTCCTGCCTGCTGAAATCACCTTCTAGCCTTGGGAAAGAGGAAGTTCCACGGCAGCTACTTCTGCTGCTGCTGCTGCCTAGTCCTCTTGCAGCTGTCTATGGAAGCCTTTGCGCTTCCCTTCAGTCTCCGAGTTACGGAGAAAACGATGGAAGGACGTAGCGGAGGAGGGTAGTGCAGAATGCACCGGTGATTTTGGTGGTGCTGGCAAGTGGGAAGGCAGGGGCAGAGAGCACCGCGATCTGTGCACCGCGCGCTGTGCAGGCTGTAAAGGAAAGAGGGCTACCACCAGGCTGTGCTGCAAATACAGCTTTGCACGCGACGCGGGTAAGCTCCGGGGAAGCTTGTTGACCTAAAAGTGTTCTCTGTGCCAGACAGAGCTGAGACTCTTTCCCTTGACATTTGGACGAGAAAAAAGACCGAGTATGCTGGTGTATGTCGCTGCGAGGGAAAGTGCATAGCCCAGGCGTGCTTCGGCAGAAGCAGTCGGCTGCAGCACTTGGCTGCCGGCAGAGTGCTCTGTGCGCCAAGTAGACGATGGTTCGACTCCGGCAGAATGAAAGCACGACACGGTAAGAAGAGCATAAGAATGAAGGCAGGGCACGGAGCTGCTGTGCGCATGGCACTGGCTGCAAGAGGAAGCGTGGCTGTCCCTCGCTTCTTTGCCGGATTCACGTTAGCCCTCGTAAACAGAAAGTTCAACTTGCAGCTACTTGTGCTGCTACCCATTTCTCTTCCAGCTTTCCCTGGAAAGAAGTGTGCCCAGCTTTATGCTTGGAGATGCAGAGATGACAGTGGTAGATGCAGCGGAGACTGGAACTACAGAGTGCAGCCGAGAGTTTCTGCTGCTTTGACGTGAGGCAAGGGGAAATGAAAGTGCAGCCCAGCAGAGGCTTTGACTGCTGGAGCCTTTTTCTTTGGCAGCAGCTGCTGCAAGTGGGCAAGGGAGCTGCGAGAGTGAACAAGGGGACGGTCGGTCTATGGGAGAAGGAAGCTGCCGAGGCGCAGTGTGTTGCGCTCAGTTTCAAGGCTGCCTGGAGGAGGGGGGGTGCTTGAAGAACGCCTTCTTTCTGGACGCCTCCTTCTGCCTGTGCTCCAGCTGCATGCACTCTGCAGCACGGAAGGTTTAAGAACCTGCTTCTGGCCAGCTTGTGTCCAGGAGTGCAAGGGCTGCGCCTTCCTTCCTGAAGCAGCCAGAGCATTCTCAGCTGAATGTGCTTGTGAAGCAGCTCTTGGCTGGACATGTGAAAGTCGCTCCCCTGAGTACACGAGCCCGGTGCCCAGCTGCTTGCTTCTTCGCCTTCTGTGCTCTGGAGAGAAGTGAAGCCCAGGCATGGCTTGGAGCTTTGCCGCTCTTCAGCGTGAGTACTGCACGCAGCCACAGTGTGCTGTGCAGGGATTTTCCTCAGCTCGACGGACAAGCATTTTCTTGCTGTTTCAGCGAGTCCAAACTGTCCGTGTAGCTCTCGCTCAGCGAACTGCGTCAGGAGAGAAACACTTGCTGGAGTAGCTCTTCGCTGCGCAAGACTTTCAGCACAGCACCCCAATTCGGGCAAGGAGCAGGAGAAAGGAAGAGCATCTTTTCGTCCTGGCACGTTCTTCTGGGCGACACGCCTATCCGCCTCTTGGCTCCCTGCAAGGCTGTAAGCTTGGCGGTGCTACTGGCAAGTGGGAAGGCAGGGGCAGAGAGCACCGCGATCTGTGCACCGCGCGCTGTGCAGGCTGTAAAGGAAAGAGGGCTACCACCAGGCTGTGCTGCAAATACAGCTTTGCACGCGACGCGGGTAAGCTCCGGGGAAGCTTGTTGACCTAAAAGTGTTCTCTGTGCCAGACAGAGCTGAGACTCTTTCCCTTGACATTTGGACGAGAAAAAAGACCGAGTATGCTGGTGTATGTCGCTGCGAGGGAAAGTGCATAGCCCAGGCGTGCTTCGGCAGAAGCAGTCGGCTGCAGCACTTGGCTGCCGGCAGAGTGCTCTGTGCGCCAAGTAGACGATGGTTCGACTCCGGCAGAATGAAAGCACGACACGGTAAGAAGAGCATAAGAATGAAGGCAGGGCACGGAGCTGCTGTGCGCATGGCACTGGCTGCAAGAGGAAGCGTGGCTGTCCCTCGCTTCTTTGCCGGATTCACGTTAGCCCTCGTAAACAGAAAGTTCAACTTGCAGCTACTTGTGCTGCTACCCATTTCTCTTCCAGCTTTCCCTGGAAAGAAGTGTGCCCAGCTTTATGCTTGGAGATGCAGAGATGACAGTGGTAGATGCAGCGGAGACTGGAAATACAGAGTGCAGCCGAGAGTTTCTGCTGCTTTGACGTGAGGCAAGGGGAAATGAAAGTGCAGCCCAGCAGAGGCTTTGACTGCTGGAGCCTTTTTCTTTGGCAGCAGCTGCTGCAAGTGGGCAAGGGAGCTGCGAGAGTGAACAAGGGGACGGTCGGTCTATGGGAGAAGGAAGCTGCCGAGGCGCAGTGTGTTGCGCTCAGTTTCAAGGCTGCCTGGAGGAGGGGGGGGTACTTGAAGAACGCCTTCTTTCTGGACGCTTCCTTCTGCCTGTGCTCCAGCTGCATGCACTCTGCAGCACGGAAGGTTTAAGAACCTGCTTCTGGCCAGCTTGTGTCCAGGAGTGCAAGGGCTGCGCCTTCCTTCCTGAAGCAGCCAGAGCATTCTCAGCTGAATGTGCTTGTGAAGCAGCTCTTGGCTGGACATGTGAAAGTCGCTCCCCTGAGTACACGAGCCCGGTGCCCAGCTGCTTGCTTCTTCGCCTTCTGTGCTCTGGAGAGAAGTGAAGCCCAGGCATGGCTTGGAGCTTTGCCGCTCTTCAGCGTGAGTACTGCACGCAGCCACAGTGTGCTGTGCAGGGATTTTCCTCAGCTCGACGGACAAGCATTTTCTTGCTGTTTCAGCGAGTCCAAACTGTCCGTGTAGCTCTCGCTCAGCGAACTGCGTCAGGAGAGAAACACTTGCTGGAGTAGCTCTTCGCTGCGCAAGACTTTCAGCACAGCACCCCAATTCGGGCAAGGAGCAGGAGAAAGGAAGAGCATCTTTTCGTCCTGGCACGTTCTTCTGGGCGACACGCCTATCCGCCTCTTGGCTCCCTGCAAGGCTGTAAGCTTGGCGGTGCTACTGGCAAGTGGGAAGGCAGGGGCAGAGAGCACCGCGATCTGTGCACCGCGCGCTGTGCAGGCTGTAAAGGAAAGAGGGCTACCACCAGGCTGTGCTGCAAATACAGCTTTGCACGCGACGCGGGTAAGCTCCGGGGAAGCTTGTTGACCTAAAAGTGTTCTCTGTGCCAGACAGAGCTGAGACTCTTTCCCTTGACATTTGGACGAGAAAAAAGACCGAGTATGCTGGTGTATGTCGCTGCGAGGGAAAGTGCATAGCCCAGGCGTGCTTCGGCAGAAGCAGTCGGCTGCAGCACTTGGCTGCCGGCAGAGTGCTCTGTGCGCCAAGTAGACGATGGTTCGACTCCGGCAGAATGAAAGCACGACACGGTAAGAAGAGCATAAGAATGAAGGCAGGGCACGGAGCTGCTGTGCGCATGGCACTGGCTGCAAGAGGAAGCGTGGCTGTCCCTCGCTTCTTTGCCGGATTCACGTTAGCCCTCGTAAACAGAAAGTTCAACTTGCAGCTACTTGTGCTGCTACCCATTTCTCTTCCAGCTTTCCCTGGAAAGAAGTGTGCCCAGCTTTATGCTTGGAGATGCAGAGATGACAGTGGTAGATGCAGCGGAGACTGGAAATACAGAGTGCAGCCGAGAGTTTCTGCTGCTTTGACGTGAGGCAAGGGGAAATGAAAGTGCAGCCCAGCAGAGGCTTTGACTGCTGGAGCCTTTTTCTTTGGCAGCAGCTGCTGCAAGTGGGCAAGGGAGCTGCGAGAGTGAACAAGGGGACGGTCGGTCTATGGGAGAAGGAAGCTGCCGAGGCGCAGTGTGTTGCGCTCAGTTTCAAGGCTGCCTGGAGGAGGGGGGGGTACTTGAAGAACGCCTTCTTTCTGGACGCTTCCTTCTGCCTGTGCTCCAGCTGCATGCACTCTGCAGCACGGAAGGTTTAAGAACCTGCTTCTGGCCAGCTTGTGTCCAGGAGTGCAAGGGCTGCGCCTTCCTTCCTGAAGCAGCCAGAGCATTCTCAGCTGAATGTGCTTGTGAAGCAGCTCTTGGCTGGACATGTGAAAGTCGCTCCCCTGAGTACACGAGCCCGGTGCCCAGCTGCTTGCTTCTTCGCCTTCTGTGCTCTGGAGAGAAGTGAAGCCCAGGCATGGCTTGGAGCTTTGCCGCTCTTCAGCGTGAGTACTGCACGCAGCCACAGTGTGCTGTGCAGGGATTTTCCTCAGCTCGACGGACAAGCATTTTCTTGCTGTTTCACCGAGTCCAAACTGTCCGTGTAGCTCTCGCTCAGCGAACTGCGTCAGGAGAGAAACACTTGCTGGAGTAGCTCTTCGCTGCGCAAGACTTTCAGCACAGCACCCCAATTCGGGCAAGGAGCAGGAGAAAGGAAGAGCATCTTTTCGTCCTGGCACGTTCTTCTGGGCGACACGCCTATCCGCCTCTTGGCTCCCTGCAAGGCTGTAAGCTTGGCGGTGCTACTGGCAAGTGGGAAGGCAGGGGCAGAGAGCACCGCGATCTGTGCACCGCGCGCTGTGCAGGCTGTAAAGGAAAGAGGGCTACCACCAGGCTGTGCTGCAAATACAGCTTTGCACGCGACGCGGGTAAGCTCCGGGGAAGCTTGTTGACCTAAAAGTGTTCTCTGTGCCAGACAGAGCTGAGACTCTTTCCCTTGACATTTGGACGAGAAAAAAGACCGAGTATGCTGGTGTATGTCGCTGCGAGGGAAAGTGCATAGCCCAGGCGTGCTTCGGCAGAAGCAGTCGGCTGCAGCACTTGGCTGCCGGCAGAGTGCTCTGTGCGCCAAGTAGACGATGGTTCGACTCCGGCAGAATGAAAGCACGACACGGTAAGAAGAGCATAAGAATGAAGGCAGGGCACGGAGCTGCTGTGCGCATGGCACTGGCTGCAAGAGGAAGCGTGGCTGTCCCTCGCTTCTTTGCCGGATTCACGTTAGCCCTCGTAAACAGAAAGTTCAACTTGCAGCTACTTGTGCTGCTACCCATTTCTCTTCCAGCTTTCCCTGGAAAGAAGTGTGCCCAGCTTTATGCTTGGAGATGCAGAGATGACAGTGGTAGATGCAGCGGAGACTGGAACTACAGAGTGCAGCCGAGAGTTTCTGCTGCTTTGACGTGAGGCAAGGGGAAATGAAAGTGCAGCCCAGCAGAGGCTTTGACTGCTGGAGCCTTTTTCTTTGGCAGCAGCTGCTGCAAGTGGGCAAGGGAGCTGCGAGAGTGAACAAGGGGACGGTCGGTCTATGGGAGAAGGAAGCTGCCGAGGCGCAGTGTGTTGCGCTCAGTTTCAAGGCTGCCTGGAGGAGGGGGGGGGTGCTTGAAGAACGCCTTCTTTCTGGACGCCTCCTTCTGCCTGTGCTCCAGCTGCATGCACTCTGCAGCACGGAAGGTTTAAGAACCTGCTTCTGGCCAGCTTGTGTCCAGGAGTGCAAGGGCTGCGCCTTCCTTCCTGAAGCAGCCAGAGCATTCTCAGCTGAATGTGCTTGTGAAGCAGCTCTTGGCTGGACATGTGAAAGTCGCTCCCCTGAGTACACGAGCCCGGTGCCCAGCTGCTTGCTTCTTCGCCTTCTGTGCTCTGGAGAGAAGTGAAGCCCAGGCATGGCTTGGAGCTTTGCCGCTCTTCAGCGTGAGTACTGCACGCAGCCACAGTGTGCTGTGCAGGGATTTTCCTCAGCTCGACGGACAAGCATTTTCTTGCTGTTTCAGCGAGTCCAAACTGTCCGTGTAGCTCTCGCTCAGCGAACTGCGTCAGGAGAGAAACACTTGCTGGAGTAGCTCTTCGCTGCGCAAGACTTTCAGCACAGCACCCCAATTCGGGCAAGGAGCAGGAGAAAGGAAGAGCATCTTTTCGTCCTGGCACGTTCTTCTGGGCGACACGCCTATCCGCCTCTTGGCTCCCTGCAAGGCTGTAAGCTTGGCGGTGCTACTGGCAAGTGGGAAGGCAAGGGGCAGAGAGCACCGCGATCTGTGCACCGCGCGCTGTGCAGGCTGTAAAGGAAAGAGGGCTACCACCAGGCTGTGCTGCAAATACAGCTTTGCACGCGACGCGGGTAAGCTCCGGGGAAGCTTGTTGACCTAAAAGTGTTCTCTGTGCCAGACAGAGCTGAGACTCTTTCCCTTGACATTTGGACGAGAAAAAAGACCGAGTATGCTGGTGTATGTCGCTGCGAGGGAAAGTGCATAGCCCAGGCGTGCTTCGGCAGAAGCAGTCGGCTGCAGCACTTGGCTGCCGGCAGAGTGCTCTGTGCGCCAAGTAGACGATGGTTCGACTCCGGCAGAATGAAAGCACGACACGGTAAGAAGAGCATAAGAATGAAGGCAGGGCACGGAGCTGCTGTGCGCATGGCACTGGCTGCAAGAGGAAGCGTGGCTGTCCCTCGCTTCTTTGCCGGATTCACGTTAGCCCTCGTAAACAGAAAGTTCAACTTGCAGCTACTTGTGCTGCTACCCATTTCTCTTCCAGCTTTCCCTGGAAAGAAGTGTGCCCAGCTTTATGCTTGGAGATGCAGAGATGACAGTGGTAGATGCAGCGGAGACTGGAAATACAGAGTGCAGCCGAGAGTTTCTGCTGCTTTGACGTGAGGCAAGGGGAAATGAAAGTGCAGCCCAGCAGAGGCTTTGACTGCTGGAGCCTTTTTCTTTGGCAGCAGCTGCTGCAAGTGGGCAAGGGAGCTGCGAGAGTGAACAAGGGGACGGTCGGTCTATGGGAGAAGGAAGCTGCCGAGGCGCAGTGTGTTGCGCTCAGTTTCAAGGCTGCCTGGAGGAGGGGGGGTGCTTGAAGAACGCCTTCTTTCTGGACGCCTCCTTCTGCCTGTGCTCCAGCTGCATGCACTCTGCAGCACGGAAGGTTTAAGAACCTGCTTCTGGCCAGCTTGTGTCCAGGAGTGCAAGGGCTGCGCCTTCCTTCCTGAAGCAGCCAGAGCATTCTCAGCTGAATGTGCTTGTGAAGCAGCTCTTGGCTGGACATGTGAAAGTCGCTCCCCTGAGTACACGAGCCCGGTGCCCAGCTGCTTGCTTCTTCGCCTTCTGTGCTCTGGAGAGAAGTGAAGCCCAGGCATGGCTTGGAGCTTTGCCGCTCTTCAGCGTGAGTACTGCACGCAGCCACAGTGTGCTGTGCAGGGATTTTCCTCAGCTCGACGGACAAGCATTTTCTTGCTGTTTCAGCGAGTCCAAACTGTCCGTGTAGCTCTCGCTCAGCGAACTGCGTCAGGAGAGAAACACTTGCTGGAGTAGCTCTTCGCTGCGCAAGACTTTCAGCACAGCACCCCAATTCGGGCAAGGAGCAGGAGAAAGGAAGAGCATCTTTTCGTCCTGGCACGTTCTTCTGGGCGACACGCCTATCCGCCTCTTGGCTCCCTGCAAGGCTGTAAGCTTGGCGGTGCTACTGGCAAGTGGGAAGGCAGGGGCAGAGAGCACCGCGATCTGTGCACCGCGCGCTGTGCAGGCTGTAAAGGAAAGAGGGCTACCACCAGGCTGTGCTGCAAATACAGCTTTGCACGCGACGCGGGTAAGCTCCGGGGAAGCTTGTTGACCTAAAAGTGTTCTCTGTGCCAGACAGAGCTGAGACTCTTTCCCTTTACATTTGGACGAGAAAAAAGACCGAGTATGCTGGTGTATGTCGCTGCGAGGGAAAGTGCATAGCCCAGGCGTGCTTCGGCAGAAGCAGTCGGCTGCAGCACTTGGCTGCCGGCAGAGTGCTCTGTGCGCCAAGTAGACGATGGTTCGACTCCGGCAGAATGAAAGCACGACACGGTAAGAAGAGCATAAGAATGAAGGCAGGGCACGGAGCTGCTGTGCGCATGGCACTGGCTGCAAGAGGAAGCGTGGCTGTCCCTCGCTTCTTTGCCGGATTCACGTTAGCCCTCGTAAACAGAAAGTTCAACTTGCAGCTACTTGTGCTGCTACCCATTTCTCTTCCAGCTTTCCCTGGAAAGAAGTGTGCCCAGCTTTATGCTTGGAGATGCAGAGATGACAGTGGTAGATGCAGCGGAGACTGGAAATACAGAGTGCAGCCGAGAGTTTCTGCTGCTTTGACGTGAGGCAAGGGGAAATGAAAGTGCAGCCCAGCAGAGGCTTTGACTGCTGGAGCCTTTTTCTTTGGCAGCAGCTGCTGCAAGTGGGCAAGGGAGCTGCGAGAGTGAACAAGGGGACGGTCGGTCTATGGGAGAAGGAAGCTGCCGAGGCGCAGTGTGTTGCGCTCAGTTTCAAGGCTGCCTGGAGGAGGGGGGGGTACTTGAAGAACGCCTTCTTTCTGGACGCCTCCTTCTGCCTGTGCTCCAGCTGCATGCACTCTGCAGCACGGAAGGTTTAAGAACCTGCTTCTGGCCAGCTTGTGTCCAGGAGTGCAAGGGCTGCGCCTTCCTTCCTGAAGCAGCCAGAGCATTCTCAGCTGAATGTGCTTGTGAAGCAGCTCTTGGCTGGACATGTGAAAGTCGCTCCCCTGAGTACACGAGCCCGGTGCCCAGCTGCTTGCTTCTTCGCCTTCTGTGCTCTGGAGAGAAGTGAAGCCCAGGCATGGCTTGGAGCTTTGCCGCTCTTCAGCGTGAGTACTGCACGCAGCCACAGTGTGCTGTGCAGGGATTTTCCTCAGCTCGACGGACAAGCATTTTCTTGCTGTTTCAGCGAGTCCAAACTGTCCGTGTAGCTCTCGCTCAGCGAACTGCGTCAGGAGAGAAACACTTGCTGGAGTAGCTCTTCGCTGCGCAAGACTTTCAGCACAGCACCCCAATTCGGGCAAGGAGCAGGAGAAAGGAAGAGCATCTTTTCGTCCTGGCACGTTCTTCTGGGCGACACGCCTATCCGCCTCTTGGCTCCCTGCAAGGCTGTAAGCTTGGCGGTGCTACTGGCAAGTGGGAAGGCAGGGGCAGAGAGCACCGCGATCTGTGCACCGCGCGCTGTGCAGGCTGTAAAGGAAAGAGGGCTACCACCAGGCTGTGCTGCAAATACAGCTTTGCACGCGACGCGGGTAAGCTCCGGGGAAGCTTGTTGACCTAAAAGTGTTCTCTGTGCCAGACAGAGCTGAGACTCTTTCCCTTGACATTTGGACGAGAAAAAAGACCGAGTATGCTGGTGTATGTCGCTGCGAGGGAAAGTGCATAGCCCAGGCGTGCTTCGGCAGAAGCAGTCGGCTGCAGCACTTGGCTGCCGGCAGAGTGCTCTGTGCGCCAAGTAGACGATGGTTCGACTCCGGCAGAATGAAAGCACGACACGGTAAGAAGAGCATAAGAATGAAGGCAGGGCACGGAGCTGCTGTGCGCATGGCACTGGCTGCAAGAGGAAGCGTGGCTGTCCCTCGCTTCTTTGCCGGATTCACGTTAGCCCTCGTAAACAGAAAGTTCAACTTGCAGCTACTTGTGCTGCTACCCATTTCTCTTCCAGCTTTCCCTGGAAAGAAGTGTGCCCAGCTTTATGCTTGGAGATGCAGAGATGACAGTGGTAGATGCAGCGGAGACTGGAACTACAGAGTGCAGCCGAGAGTTTCTGCTGCTTTGACGTGAGGCAAGGGGAAATGAAAGTGCAGCCCAGCAGAGGCTTTGACTGCTGGAGCCTTTTTCTTTGGCAGCAGCTGCTGCAAGTGGGCAAGGGAGCTGCGAGAGTGAACAAGGGGACGGTCGGTCTATGGGAGAAGGAAGCTGCCGAGGCGCAGTGTGTTGCGCTCAGTTTCAAGGCTGCCTGGAGGAGGGGGGGGTACTTGAAGAACGCCTTCTTTCTGGACGCCTCCTTCTGCCTGTGCTCCAGCTGCATGCACTCTGCAGCACGGAAGGTTTAAGAACCTGCTTCTGGCCAGCTTGTGTCCAGGAGTGCAAGGGCTGCGCCTTCCTTCCTGAAGCAGCCAGAGCATTCTCAGCTGAATGTGCTTGTGAAGCAGCTCTTGGCTGGACATGTGAAAGTCGCTCCCCTGAGTACACGAGCCCGGTGCCCAGCTGCTTGCTTCTTCGCCTTCTGTGCTCTGGAGAGAAGTGAAGCCCAGGCATGGCTTGGAGCTTTGCCGCTCTTCAGCGTGAGTACTGCACGCAGCCACAGTGTGCTGTGCAGGGATTTTCCTCAGCTCGACGGACAAGCATTTTCTTGCTGTTTCACCGAGTCCAAACTGTCCGTGTAGCTCTCGCTCAGCGAACTGCGTCAGGAGAGAAACACTTGCTGGAGTAGCTCTTCGCTGCGCAAGACTTTCAGCACAGCACCCCAATTCGGGCAAGGAGCAGGAGAAAGGAAGAGCATCTTTTCGTCCTGGCACGTTCTTCTGGGCGACACGCCTATCCGCCTCTTGGCTCCCTGCAAGGCTGTAAGCTTGGCGGTGCTACTGGCAAGTGGGAAGGCAGGGGCAGAGAGCACCGCGATCTGTGCACCGCGCGCTGTGCAGGCTGTAAAGGAAAGAGGGCTACCACCAGGCTGTGCTGCAAATACAGCTTTGCACGCGACGCGGGTAAGCTCCGGGGAAGCTTGTTGACCTAAAAGTGTTCTCTGTGCCAGACAGAGCTGAGACTCTTTCCCTTGACATTTGGACGAGAAAAAAGACCGAGTATGCTGGTGTATGTCGCTGCGAGGGAAAGTGCATAGCCCAGGCGTGCTTCGGCAGAAGCAGTCGGCTGCAGCACTTGGCTGCCGGCAGAGTGCTCTGTGCGCCAAGTAGACGATGGTTCGACTCCGGCAGAATGAAAGCACGACACGGTAAGAAGAGCATAAGAATGAAGGCAGGGCACGGAGCTGCTGTGCGCATGGCACTGGCTGCAAGAGGAAGCGTGGCTGTCCCTCGCTTCTTTGCCGGATTCACGTTAGCCCTCGTAAACAGAAAGTTCAACTTGCAGCTACTTGTGCTGCTACCCATTTCTCTTCCAGCTTTCCCTGGAAAGAAGTGTGCCCAGCTTTATGCTTGGAGATGCAGAGATGACAGTGGTAGATGCAGCGGAGACTGGAAATACAGAGTGCAGCCGAGAGTTTCTGCTGCTTTGACGTGAGGCAAGGGGAAATGAAAGTGCAGCCCAGCAGAGGCTTTGACTGCTGGAGCCTTTTTCTTTGGCAGCAGCTGCTGCAAGTGGGCAAGGGAGCTGCGAGAGTGAACAAGGGGACGGTCGGTCTATGGGAGAAGGAAGCTGCCGAGGCGCAGTGTGTTGCGCTCAGTTTCAAGGCTGCCTGGAGGAGGGGGGGTGCTTGAAGAACGCCTTCTTTCTGGACGCCTCCTTCTGCCTGTGCTCCAGCTGCATGCACTCTGCAGCACGGAAGGTTTAAGAACCTGCTTCTGGCCAGCTTGTGTCCAGGAGTGCAAGGGCTGCGCCTTCCTTCCTGAAGCAGCCAGAGCATTCTCAGCTGAATGTGCTTGTGAAGCAGCTCTTGGCTGGACATGTGAAAGTCGCTCCCCTGAGTACACGAGCCCGGTGCCCAGCTGCTTGCTTCTTCGCCTTCTGTGCTCTGGAGAGAAGTGAAGCCCAGGCATGGCTTGGAGCTTTGCCGCTCTTCAGCGTGAGTACTGCACGCAGCCACAGTGTGCTGTGCAGGGATTTTCCTCAGCTCGACGGACAAGCATTTTCTTGCTGTTTCAGCGAGTCCAAACTGTCCGTGTAGCTCTCGCTCAGCGAACTGCGTCAGGAGAGAAACACTTGCTGGAGTAGCTCTTCGCTGCGCAAGACTTTCAGCACAGCACCCCAATTCGGGCAAGGAGCAGGAGAAAGGAAGAGCATCTTTTCGTCCTGGCACGTTCTTCTGGGCGACACGCCTATCCGCCTCTTGGCTCCCTGCAAGGCTGTAAGCTTGGCGGTGCTACTGGCAAGTGGGAAGGCAGGGGCAGAGAGCACCGCGATCTGTGCACCGCGCGCTGTGCAGGCTGTAAAGGAAAGAGGGCTACCACCAGGCTGTGCTGCAAATACAGCTTTGCACGCGACGCGGGTAAGCTCCGGGGAAGCTTGTTGACCTAAAAGTGTTCTCTGTGCCAGACAGAGCTGAGACTCTTTCCCTTTACATTTGGACGAGAAAAAAGACCGAGTATGCTGGTGTATGTCGCTGCGAGGGAAAGTGCATAGCCCAGGCGTGCTTCGGCAGAAGCAGTCGGCTGCAGCACTTGGCTGCCGGCAGAGTGCTCTGTGCGCCAAGTAGACGATGGTTCGACTCCGGCAGAATGAAAGCACGACACGGTAAGAAGAGCATAAGAATGAAGGCAGGGCACGGAGCTGCTGTGCGCATGGCACTGGCTGCAAGAGGAAGCGTGGCTGTCCCTCGCTTCTTTGCCGGATTCACGTTAGCCCTCGTAAACAGAAAGTTCAACTTGCAGCTACTTGTGCTGCTACCCATTTCTCTTCCAGCTTTCCCTGGAAAGAAGTGTGCCCAGCTTTATGCTTGGAGATGCAGAGATGACAGTGGTAGATGCAGCGGAGACTGGAACTACAGAGTGCAGCCGAGAGTTTCTGCTGCTTTGACGTGAGGCAAGGGGAAATGAAAGTGCAGCCCAGCAGAGGCTTTGACTGCTGGAGCCTTTTTCTTTGGCAGCAGCTGCTGCAAGTGGGCAAGGGAGCTGCGAGAGTGAACAAGGGGACGGTCGGTCTATGGGAGAAGGAAGCTGCCGAGGCGCAGTGTGTTGCGCTCAGTTTCAAGGCTGCCTGGAGGAGGGGGGGGGTGCTTGAAGAACGCCTTCTTTCTGGACGCCTCCTTCTGCCTGTGCTCCAGCTGCATGCACTCTGCAGCACGGAAGGTTTAAGAACCTGCTTCTGGCCAGCTTGTGTCCAGGAGTGCAAGGGCTGCGCCTTCCTTCCTGAAGCAGCCAGAGCATTCTCAGCTGAATGTGCTTGTGAAGCAGCTCTTGGCTGGACATGTGAAAGTCGCTCCCCTGAGTACACGAGCCCGGTGCCCAGCTGCTTGCTTCTTCGCCTTCTGTGCTCTGGAGAGAAGTGAAGCCCAGGCATGGCTTGGAGCTTTGCCGCTCTTCAGCGTGAGTACTGCACGCAGCCACAGTGTGCTGTGCAGGGATTTTCCTCAGCTCGACGGACAAGCATTTTCTTGCTGTTTCACCGAGTCCAAACTGTCCGTGTAGCTCTCGCTCAGCGAACTGCGTCAGGAGAGAAACACTTGCTGGAGTAGCTCTTCGCTGCGCAAGACTTTCAGCACAGCACCCCAATTCGGGCAAGGAGCAGGAGAAAGAAGAGCATCTTTTCGTCCTGGCACGTTCTTCTGGGCGACACGCCTATCCGCCTCTTGGCTCCCTGCAAGGCTGTAAGCTTGGCGGTGCTACTGGCAAGTGGGAAGGCAGGGGCAGAGAGCACCGCGATCTGTGCACCGCGCGCTGTGCAGGCTGTAAAGGAAAGAGGGCTACCACCAGGCTGTGCTGCAAATACAGCTTTGCACGCGACGCGGGTAAGCTCCGGGGAAGCTTGTTGACCTAAAAGTGTTCTCTGTGCCAGACAGAGCTGAGACTCTTTCCCTTGACATTTGGACGAGAAAAAAGACCGAGTATGCTGGTGTATGTCGCTGCGAGGGAAAGTGCATAGCCCAGGCGTGCTTCGGCAGAAGCAGTCGGCTGCAGCACTTGGCTGCCGGCAGAGTGCTCTGTGCGCCAAGTAGACGATGGTTCGACTCCGGCAGAATGAAAGCACGACACGGTAAGAAGAGCATAAGAATGAAGGCAGGGCACGGAGCTGCTGTGCGCATGGCACTGGCTGCAAGAGGAAGCGTGGCTGTCCCTCGCTTCTTTGCCGGATTCACGTTAGCCCTCGTAAACAGAAAGTTCAACTTGCAGCTACTTGTGCTGCTACCCATTTCTCTTCCAGCTTTCCCTGGAAAGAAGTGTGCCCAGCTTTATGCTTGGAGATG